>NW_022103958.1:22109785-22157164 GCF_000313985.2 Echinops telfairi
ACTTTTGAAGCCTAAGAGTATTACAGACTGCTCTAGAATTTGGAAACTCTTATTCAGTATTCTTATTTTCGTGGCATATAAAAATTATCAGAACATAATTGGAATCACTGGTTATGCAACCAAGACCTTGCCTGGAATGTCATATTAAAGAATGATGCTCATTGAATCAGATAAAAGCATGCCCTTTTAAGGAGCTGAGTTGGACTTTATGGAGTTCATGCTTCCAGAGTACTCAGGAGAAAAGTAGCCTGGTACCTCCCTGGCTTTAAGTTCTCACTCTTCTAGTTGAGTAGGGAAGGCCTAGAAACAGACTATCATGGGACCTCAAGGAGGGGAATGTGCCCAAATTTATAGATATTATAGGGGAACTCTGATGAGGGTTTTTGCTTTTATTTCTTTGTCTCGAGAGGTTTTTAAAAATTCAAATTGAGGTTCCTTTTAAAAACTTCCAGTAAAAAATTCTCAAATACAGAAAACCTATGTCCCGATGATGTGTTGGTTAATCATTGGACTGCTAACCTCAAGGCCAGCAGTTTGAAATCACTAGCTGCTCCATGGGAGAAAGATAAGTCTTTTTACTCCTGGAAAGAGTTAACCGTCTTAGAAACCCACAGGGATAAATCTACCCTGTCCTATAGGGTCATTATGAGTCTGTATTAGTCTGGGGTAGACTAGAGAAACAAATTCATAAATGCACATATGTATATAAGGGAAAGCTTTATATACAAGAGGAATTAAATATTGAGAAAACACCCTAACCCAGTCCAATCCAAGGCCATAAGTCTGATATTAGCCTACATGTCTGATACCAATCTATAAAGTCCTCTTCAGACTCAGGAAACATATGCAATGAAGCCAAATGCAGGACATACACATGCAATGAAGCCAAATGCAGGACAATCAGACGCCCGTGTGTAGAAAGTTTTTGGGTCCAGTGACGTTATAAGCATCTCAGCACTGGCAGGGTTCTGGTTGTAAGCATCTCCATCTTCAGAAGTCTGGTTGCATCCATGCGGCTTGTCCTCTGGAATGTCTCCCAGGGAGTAGCAGAGAGAGGTGCCTTCCGGCTCCAAGGAGGAAATACCAGATTTGCCAGAATTCTCAGGAGAAGGCCATGCCCACACAGAAGTCTCATTGGCTATCTCCAGATTGACAGCCTAGACGCCACCCCTACGCCCTTAATCCTTAAATGGACACCAGATGAGGTGACTACCCCAGAGTCAGAATTGATTTGATGGGAGTGAGGTTTTAAAAATGCTTAGACTGGTTAAGAAACAAACAAATCAAACAAATTGGTTTGATTTCAACTCCTAGTGCCACCATAGGGCAGAGTACGATCGCCCCGTTGGGTTTCTGAGCATTTAAATGTCCATGGGAACAGACAGCCTCCTTTTTCTTCTGGGAAGTTCTAACTGCTCGCCTTATTATTAGTTGCTCACCGTGTAATTCACCAGACCCCTGGAACAAACACATCTGTCTTGAGAGAAGTGCAGCCCGCATGCTCCTTGGAGGTGACCATGGCGACACTTCATCTCACATACTGTGGGCACGTTATCAGAAAGACCAGTCCCTGAAAAAGGACGTCGTGCTTGGAAAGTATCAGGCCTGTGGAAAAGATGGTCCTTGACCAGATGGATGAACACAGTGGCTACAAACCTGGGCTCAAAGTGGGGGACAATGGTGAGGATGGTGCAGGACCGGGAGCTGTTTCATTCCGTTGTACGTAGGACTGCTGTGAGTCGGAGTCAGCTTGATGGCACCGAACAGCAACGACAACTTGGAGCGCTTGCTGAGAAAGACCAAGGACTGCAGCCTTCAGTAAGGACTACAATTTAATGGAAAGAAAACCAGATCCTTACAACAGGACCAACAGATGAACAGAGAAAAGATTGACGTTGTTAAGGATTTCGTCTAGCTTGGATCCACAATCACTCCTCGTGGAAGCAGCAGTCAAGAGATCAAATGATGCAGTGCATTTGGTTAATCTGCTGCACAAGACCTCTTTAAAGTGTTGACAAAAGCAGAGATGTTACATGGAGGACTAAGGGACAGAATTCATGGTATTTAAAATGGCCTCATCTGCATGTGAACTTTGGACTTTGAATAAGGAAGACAAGAAAAATCAATGCATTTGAGCGATGGCATTGGTAAGGATTATTGAAAGTACCATGGATCTCCCAAAGAACAAATAGGTCTTTCTTGGAAGAAATACAGACAGAATGCTCCTGAGAGGCAAGGATGACAAGATTTTGTCGAATATGCTTTGGGCCTGTCATCCGGAGAGACCAATCCCTGGAGTAGGACATCATGTTGGGTAAAGTGGAGGCACAGTGACAAAGAAGAAGGCCTTCAATGGCCCAAACACCCATGCAGATGGTGGAGGGCGAGGCAATGTTTTATTCTGCTGTACACAGGATTGCTGCCAGGGGAAGGAAGCCCGCAACAGGAGGCTGCACGGTTTGGGTTTTCTGAAGAACCTAGCCAAGATTCCCCTCTTGTAGGACAAAAACCAATTTGCAATCTACCACTAATTCGACTGGGTTCCGTTACTTTGTACAAATAGTCTAGCATTCAATTCTTCCAACTTTTCTTCAAAATTTGGTCTTCCAAATGAACATTTTCAATTTTTTGTAAGTTGTAATTGCCTTGGCAAAACTGACAAGCAACACCTTATGGCCTATATCCCTATAGGACTCTAGATTGTTGATGGATGGATCTTTCCCTCAGGATCTAAAGAAACCCTGTGAGACTGTTAAAGTTTATTGTGTCAAGCTGGCCGATATACACATGTGGGGTTAATTGAAGGGCAGAGAAATAAATGGCTTGGTGAGCCTCGCCTTTCTAGTTCTCGGGTCTCTTGCTTTCTGATGGTTGGACCAGGGTGCAGCTGTCTTAGCCAGTTCCCTGCTTCAGCTGGCAAGGGTTACTTCCTGCATGACGTCCCTGAGAAGAAGCCACATGGACCTACCCTGAAGCAACCCTGGGTGCTGGAGCAGCCGTGTGGAGAACCGTGCCAGTGCTGAGATGTTTACATACTCACTGACTCGGCTTTCCTCCTGCCATCTGCGTCATTGCGTGTGTTTTGTGAGATGGAGGAGGACTTTGTGGATTGGTGTCGGACATATGGGCTAATGTTGGACTTATGGGCTTGGACAGCACTGATGTGCACTTACCATTTTCTTGATGTGCACTTACCGTTTATATAACACTCTCTTATACATATGAGTTTCTGTGGATTTGTTTCTCTAAAGTACCCAGACTAACACACCCTGCAAGCTGAAGCCCCCAGCCGTCCATGAGTGGGAAGGATTTCTCTCCCCACACAAGCTTTTATTTGGGTCACTAAGGAAGTCAGATAAAATGTTTAGGTCATGCAAGACCCTCAAACTAGATGTAAACAAAACTGAATTCAATGTCACCAAGAACATCAACATCCTACCTTGACAAATTCAAGACACTTAACAAGCTACAAATCAAAGATTCTCCTCCACTTACTTCTTGAACCCACTGCACTGGTTACCCTTAGAAACTGCAGATACTGGCTCCTTAGATAATGTTTTATTTTAACGTTTATTTTTATCACTGTAGGCTTCCTTCTTTAAAGATGTTTGATTTCCAAGGAAAAGGGGCATGGGGAAGTGGGGCCTGGCAATATTGAATTTTATCTTAGCCCTGTGTTTTCAGCAAGGGGGTGAATGGAGAAGAACCATAAAGGATCACCATTCCCTTCCATATTTTTGTTCTCATCTCTTTCCTTCTTCAACATTGCCGTGAGATTCTAGAAACTCCCCTGTTCATCCGCTGCTACAAAACTCCTGGGTGCTTCTTTACATCGAGACTTTCCTCATTGACAAATATTCTGCGTATTGCAGGAGCTGAAGAATCCTCCAATTCTCACAACAATCTTATAAATATTGTAGCATTGTTCTCCTTTTGCAGATGACATTGCTTTCAAAAAGTGGTCATAACTTAATCAAAGTCAGATAGTGAGTAATCGATGTGTTTTTCTGATTTTAGAAGCTGGGCTCTTAGCCTGCAATCTATATATCACAATAAACAAGTCAAATCATATTCACATGCATCACATTCATCTTAGGAATGAAATATTTAATAACTTCCCCTAACTTGAAGCGGAGAGTATACTTTTTCCCCAGCTTAAAACCAAAGCATTTGATTGATGTGTACTATCGTCAGCAGGAAAATTAAGTGTGTTATTAAATATATTATTAGAACCGAAACGCTGTTAAGTTTGGAGTACATGGCCAGGCCACTAGCTACATGTACATTGAGAGGCACATACCACTTTTCTGAAAGATTGAACCAAGCTTTACTTCAGTCCTAGAGAGTGGAAACTCTTTCTATCACATATCAGATCCACTCAAATGTATGTTGGTTTTAAATTTTAGCTACCATTTGATAGTATTATTTTGCATAGGTTGTAATATAGACCCTCAGAAGAATCCTCAATTCTGCTTGCATTTTTCAGTAAGTCCATCACTGAAGTACTATAGTTTCTGATATGTTATATCTCTGCAACATATTCCTAGGCCACAATGAACCATTAGCTCTAGTTTGTTCTTTTTTTAAACAAATTTTATTCCCCTGAATGAACCTGAACAAATAAAACTCAAAGCAATCAAGGTGTTACATTGCCTTTGCATTTTTTGGCAATGCAATATTTTAAAATAATTGCAGGAATATTATGCCTCTTAAAAATGCCTGTCTTGGTGCTTTTAACTAACTTAGAAGAATATGTATGCACAAAGCTATTCTAGGATGAAAGCAATGGTTCAATATTGTCTTAAAAATAACTTTGATTTGGATCCAGTCATTTTTAACACACTCTTAAAAATTATCTGCCTTTAAGAGGTGGAAGATTTCATACACCTAGTAAAATATCAGGAAAAATACCACAATGCCTTAAAGAAACCTGCTGTTGTTTAGAAAGCTGTGTGAACAATTCCCATCTGCAAATGGTTATTTATTACTTAGTTATTTTTAGAATTTTTTGATGCATCGCTCACAGTAGCCTCTGGGTGCTTTTGCCGAGTTTAATAATTAGGGTTCCCATTATAGCTTACCAACAACATATAAGACAACATAAACACAGGATGCATCCACATACGTCAGCACATATTCACACGCAGACAAATGAACAGACGAGTGAGGATACCGGTCACCCATTGTTTTTCAGCCAATGAGATTAGTGAATAATTCCTTAAAGGCCAAGCACCCTAAACACATGACTGTACTCAAGGAGCTACAGTTTTTGTTCTGAGATTATGGTTTGTTCCAAGACAGTGTTCTGTGCCCATAGGCTTTCCATTGGAGCTAGGAAATATCTGAGCTCTAAAAATGAAAGGATCAGCTGTGTAAAAACAGAACAAAAAATTTAAAACCACCCCACAACATTGGGCGAAATCTCAGTGTAAAATTTCCTACTAGCCAGCTGCAACTCAATTGTGAAATAGTTTAGAAAAACTAATGCGGAATGTGTAAACATTTTGAACATGCTTGGTATGGTGTGCAGTGGGTCTTCTACACAAGTGCCTCAGTCTACCAGGGTCTTAAAATAGATGTGACTGTGGTTGTTAGAATTAGAATCCGAGACTTGTGCTGGCCCTTGCTCAGAAAAATCCCAACCCATGCACAACTCCAGATGAGTGACTGAACCAGGTTTTGGTAATGTGGTTAACCTGTGACTTGGGTGGCTTGGTTCAATAAGATGAACAAAATCAATCCAATTCCTCCTTTGGGGAACATGAAAATAAATAAGTGGAGGGACTGTGGAACTGAGAGACACTGTACAGTGAGGCTGAATGATCTATTCAGCGACCACACAGATGGAGATATTGTGGGTAAAGGGGACTCCGGGCAGTGAAAGGGAGGAGGGATGTGGGAAGGAGAGAGAGAAAAATGAGAGATTGAGAAAAAGAACTAACCTCACTCAGTATCTTCTTTTGTTTTCGCTGAATTGGTTTCACTTTTCTGGATGCGGGTGTTATGTGAAGGAGCTCCAGTGACATATTGGGTTATGCATTGAGTTGCTAAACACAAGGTAAGTGGTTCGAAGCCATTTACCACTTCATGGAAGAAAGATTCTTGCTTCTCTACAGGAAATACAGTCTCTGAAACCCCCAGGAGCAGTTCTCCTCTTTTCTGTAGGTCTGCTATGAGTTGGAATGAACTAGATGGCAATGGATTTGTTTTTGGTCTTATGTAGTCAACTGTATATCCTTACCCGAAGTCCCCTCTTGTATGCAAGGGGAAGCCAAAAGTGTTGCTACTGGAGATCTAGTTTATACACTGTTATGATGGTTAGGTGCAGTTGAATCAGATTTGACTCACAGCGACCCTTTGTGCAACAGAATGGAGCACTGTCCTGTGCCACTCTCTCAGACATTCCTATGTTTGAGCCTTTTATTGACACAGGCCTGGATTTCTTCCACACAGAATGTGTCTAAATATGTGTCTGTGATAAGGAAATGCCTTCATACATGTTCTCTCAGTGATATCCTTGTCTTAGTTTCATTAGGGCGCCTTTAAAATAAGTTACCAAATAGTAGCTTCTAAGGGGCTCTTTGGGTTAGGTAAATCGAGGACAGAGAGGTCAGGTAAGAAGGATCTGGGGGCTGTGATTTGGGGGGATCCCAAAGGGATGATCATGATAGATTTTCTGAAAGGACAGGGGACATTCATGGTAGCTTATGAAGTAAGTAAAAAAATATTGCTTAACATCATAGAAACCTTCATTAAACCAAAATATCAAAATGTGAAGTTTTAGAAAATTGAAAATTGCTTGGTTGAGAGTGATTGTTAAGGCATGGGGTCACCTTGGCTGGGTCAGGATTCTCAGTGGTTTGGCAGTGAAGACCTAGTAATAGCTCATGATAAAAATATCCTCAGGGGTGTGGCTTGCTTCTAATATAAATTGGTACCATGAAAAGGCTCGTTAGCTTTTGCTGGGTCTGGATCCTGCCTCTGACTCATTAACCTCGAATTCCTTGGACTTGAGACTGTGGCCTGCTATATTGTCTGCTGATTACAGGAGTCGGCAGCAGCCTCTTGTACCTGCTGATGTTGGATTCATTCACCTCTTCAGCCAAAAGCCTGTCACCTGACCTGTTGATCTTGGGTTCATCAACCCCTGCAGTTACTTGAGTCAGGAGAAACCTCCAGCCTGACATCTGACCTAAGGATTTAGAATTTGCTTATCTCCGCAACAGTGCGACCCATTCTCTTGATATAAACCTCTATTTATATATGCGTGTATAAACTTCACTGTTTTGCTTCTCTGGAGAACTTCACCTAAGATAGAGAGAAAAAGGACAGGGAAATTGGCTGAGGATCTTTTTTCCTATCCCAGCAATGCACCTGTTCATTCTTCAGGGTTGGCAAGGGCTGTTCATATAACAACTTTTTTGGAAACCTGACCCTATCCACCCTGCACCCTGTTCTTATTCCCTTCAGAAGTTTTTTGTTCCCAAACTCAAAGAGCATTTCCAAAGAAAATGATTTGATTCCCTAGAGCAGTGGTTCTCAATCTTCCTAATGCTGTGACTCTTTAATACAGTTCCTCATGTTGTGGTGACCCCCAACCATAAAATTAGTTTCATTGGTACTTCATAACTCTAATCTTGCTACAGTTATGAATATCATAATGTAAATATCTGATATGCAGGATGTATTGTCATTGTTACAAATTGAACATAATTAAAGCATAGTGATTAATTACAAAACAAAATGTAATTATATGTTGTGAAATATTTATTTCTAAATACAAATAAATGAAATTTTGTCTGGAAGCATGGGTAAAAATGTTCACATCAGGTACTCATATGTGGGCATATCTGCATGTAGGTGGACCCACCTGGAGACGGGCAGAGGAGCGGTGTCTCGGTTCCTAAGAGCATCGGAAATAAGTGTTTTCTGATGGTCTTAAGAAACTCCTGTAATAAGGGTTGTTTGACCCCTAGAGGGGTCTCAACCTACAGGTTGAGGACCACTGCCCCAGAGGATGCTCAAACTGTTATTTTGACATGGTGGCAATCAGAGTGTGTGGAATTCTTCAGGGAAGGTTTGGGGAGATGGAAACACCCTCTTCAGAAGCGTCTAGACCCAGACAGAGGCTGAGCAGCAATAGCTTCACAGTTTAATATGTTTTTAAAATAAATGTCTCTACGGTTTTATAACTTTTTTTTTAATGTACCCTTGTATGAGCTAGCTTGAATTGCGTACAGGATATCCTTGTGTCATGGAACAAACTGTGTCCCTCTAAATCAGTGGTTCTCGACCTTCCTAATGCTGCGACCCTTTCATACAGCTCCTCATGCTGTGGTGATCCCCAACCATAAAATGCTTTTTGTTGCTACTTCATAACTGTAATTTTGCTGCTGTTATGAATCAGGCGACCCCTGTGAAAGGGTCGCTTGGCCCCCAAAGAGGTCGTGACCCACAGGTTGAGAACAACTGCTCTAAAGTACAGTATATGTATAAATCTTAACCTCTCCCTGTGATTAAAATATGATTTGGTAATGGTTTATTGTATTAGTGAGGCAGTATATACTTTTGAGATACAAGATACTTTTGAGAAAGCAAATTAAGAAAACAAACAAATAAGCACAAACAGCAGTGAAGACGCATGCCTCACGATCATTAAGACATCCAGGCATACACACTGAAAGGAGACACGGGCCTTCACCACACAGGGCGCAGAGAAAGAGAAACGTTCTTAGCGCAGAGCTGGTACCTTGAATTCAGGTTTCTCGCCTCGGAAGCTGCGAGAATATAAAGTTCGGCTTCTGAAAGTCACCTGCCTGTGGTAGTTCTGTTGCAGCGACACTAGATAACGGAGACACATTGCTCCCCAAAGAGCCTGGAATGAAACAGAAGGTGCAACGGACTACTGGTTCTTTTCAGAGACTAAGGCAGGGTCTGCAGCGAAAGGCATCTCGGGCTCCATTTACCATTCAGGACATCTGGGAGACAACCAAAGCAGCCCGTTGGGGGTGGTGCTGTGTTCAAGAGCTTGGTTGGGAGCCCAAAGATCAGTGGCTTGAAGCTAGCAGCTGTTCTGCAGATTGATGTGATGTTCGGCTTCTATAAACAAGGCAGTCCTGACAACTCTCTAGGGCAGCTCTGCTCTGCCTGTAGGAGTAGCAGTGGGCAGAAGAGACAACAAGCACCCCCGCTTCTTCCATGAACGTGACGGTTACTCTTACGTAGAGGTGCTAGGAACATCAACACTTTCCTCTTCCTTAAGAGTATCTTCTTAACCTTCCAGGGGAGCTCCCTCCCATCCTTTCTCAGGCTGAGAGGAAAAAAAGATGAATTTCTTGTATCCTGGCTTTGAATGTATTAGGTAGTTGTATGATTCAATTAAATGATATTAAGAGTTAAATGATACTAAGATATAGATACTTCTGTAATGATACAGAAGCCCTTTGTGAACCTTGGCGATGTCAGTTTATGCTCTCTGTGCATTAGATGTCATATGTTATTTAGGATCCTTATGGGAAAACCTGGTGGTATTGTGAGTGAAGCATGGAACTGCTAACCACAAAGTCAACAGTTCAAATCTGCCAGCCAATGGTCAGCACAAAGACGAGGCAGTCTGCTCCCATGAAGATTTCATCTTGGAAGCTCTGTGGACAGTTCTACTCCATCTCAGAGAGTTGCTAGGAGTTGCAATCAACTCAAAGAAACAGTAGGTTTGCTTTGGTTTATGGGAAAGTATTTGGTATCTAACCTTTAATGTCTAAAATTTTCAGCTTTTAGACCATATTTTCTGGTATCTAGGCTGATATGTTTCTTTTCTCTGCACAAATCTTCACATGTCAAGCTTCTTTGTCCTACAGACCTCATTTAAAGGGTTCTCTTCTCCGCAAGGCCTTTCTCAACTACCCCACTAAAGCTTAGTGGGGCATTTGCTGAATCATTCCAAACAGCCACAACTATTATTTACATCACAAAAGTTATTCCTGTCTGAAATAATTTTGTTTATTTATATGAGAATAGGGATTCTATCTTCATTTGCCACTGCTCTGTGGTGCTGCTGTAATTCCAAGGTGAGAAAAGGCGCCATACAATTGTGTTGAGTGGATGTGTACTTAGTGCTGGTTCCGTAGTCCTGATAGTCAAGTTAATTTCATTTTTCCATCATGTAACTAGAAAAACTGCCAGAAATTCCAAATAGTCTTATTTAGACTATTTAGACAAATAGTCTTATTTAGACAATTAGATCATGATGGTCTGTCCCAACTTATTTCCATACTAATGATTGACAAGTCACCCATACCTCTTTCTAATCAATTGCTTTAAAGAGAACTTAAAACAAAAGCAAAAACAACATCTTTAGTCAACATGTTAAGGATTTCCAGGCACCAAAACAAAGTTTGCATCTTTAATAGATATGTGTATATAATTATTGTTCTTTTCACAATTATTGTGAAACGGTAAAAACAGTCTGTATATCAGTTATCTTTCCTTGGCAGTTATTACTTTAAACTAATAATATCCTATACTTATAGCTTATTTCCAACACTCATCCATCAGTTCGCCATACTGGGGTGGATTGTGATATGAGGCGGAATGCTATGTTTCTAGCATTTCAAATATCAGTAGGCTCACCCATGCTGGACAACATTTTAACAGCCTCTCAAGCTGTCTCAGAGCAATTGCTTTGGTCGACGTTTTTGGTTATACATGTATTTTAAAGTTCAAACCTTTATAATTCTTATGGGTTTGGAAAAGGGATCTTTGCTAAGTGCTCTCCCAAGGAAACAGTCCCTGTTTACCTTCGTGTGTGACCTTTGGAGACGTCAGCTTAAGAGCTCTGCACTTACGCGGAACAAGAGTTGACTGGGAGGCAGATGGAGAAATAAATTAAAGAGCTTCTGCTGACTCTATAGAACGTACTGTGCGATGTGCTGTTCTTGGGATCCACGGACGCGAAACCATAAATTAGCACCCTTTAGCACTCATACTCCTAAGCTTTGTTTGTTTTGGCTTTTTTTGTTTTAAAATGTATCAGTTGGTTAATCTCCAGAATTGTGTTTCTATCTTTAGTCAGAAACGGAGAGGAAAAAATGAGCAAATGGCAGCAATTATGTTTCAAGGTATATTTCTTAGCTAATATATAGTCAGTAGAAATATCTTCCACACGAGACCATCTACAAGAAAGAACCTTGTTGGGAGAGCGTGTGCGGGTCTTGGTGCTCCTAACACTCAGGGACGTTAGAAGGAATGTCGGCCCAATGAAGAAGAGGCAGCCAGGGCTGCAATAAGTACATCCTTATATACATTCCTGGAGAAGGCATATACACAGTTTTATTCCAGAACAGAAGCCCTTTTAAAGACTTCCGTGATGTATGTCCTTGAGGTAAACAGTGTTGATCAAAACCCAACGAGAGGCGTAGAGGGCCAGCTCCTTAGAAAAGCAAACCCAACCTTCATCTGGATCATGAAGCTTTTCAGAAGAAGTCTTCAGAGAATTTGTAACACTGTTTTGGTGTCGAGTATATGATGATGAGTTGTTTTGATTGAAAAAGGACTCATGTTAATGTCTGTGGGAAAAGCTCTTTGACATAAACTATTAATAGTTACTGGAGACATTTTGGTGGAAGCCAAGTCTATGGGGAGTGAAAGCCCTTAGGTGGCATAATAGTTACACAAGGGGTTTCTAACTGCAAGGTCAACAGTTCAAAACCGTCAGTTGCCCTGTGGAAGAAAGATGAAGCTTTCTACTCCTGTAAAGTTACCGTCTCAGAAACTCACAGGGCAGTTCTACTCTGTCCTAAAGGGTCTCTGTGGGGTGGCATCGACTCGATGGCAGTGATTACATCTAAACCTGGCTTTCATTTACCCCTCCCTGAGCCTGCACCTGTCTGATGTCAATTGACCAGGTAGACAATTTGAACCTGTACCAAGGAACCCTGGTGGTGTAGTGGTTATGTGTTGGCTGTGAGTTTCATGGTCAACAGTTCAAAACCAGCAGCAGCTCTGCAGGAGAAAAACTGGGTTTTCTACTCCCATGAACTGTTATAGTCTCAGCATCCCACAGCGGGTCACTATGAGTCAGCGTGGACTCAATGGCCGTGTGTGAGACCACTTTATTATAAGAGTCTTCACAATTTCATTAACCACATTTGCTTACTGTGAAAACAATGGCAACAACCACGTATCAAGAAGGCAGAATCCATTGCTGTAAGGATGACTCTATTTCACTTTGTTGTTGTGCATCTTACAGAGAGGCTCTCAGCAGTGGCATTGAACCATACTGGTATATCCCTGTTAATGGTGAGGTGTGTGGCAAATTACTTCAATTAAAGAATGATATTTTTCATCGATTTGGATTTAGAAAAATAAATCTGGGAAGACTGAAACTCAGATTCACTCACTTGACTTCTGAGATACTTTCTTTCATGAACGAGAAAGGGGTGTGATGTAGCGAGGAAATGCAGTGCCTGTACACAGTCCATTTGGTGAACACTGCAGCTACTTATTTGTGTTTGCCAAGGGGTGAGTGCTGTGCATATGAACCTCATTTGCCCTAGGTGCAAAAGTGACACAAAGGGTTGGTAATCCTATCATGCAGTGTCCTTTAATCGTCACTACTTCAAACTAGGAAGAAAGACGAGGCTTTCTACTCCTGTCATGATTTCGTCTCCAAAACCCACAGGGGCTGTTCTACCCTGTTCTATGAATCGGACTCAACTCGATGCCAGTGAGGTGAAATACGCTGACTTTCCACTCTTGAGCTTGGCGCCCCCATGCATGTTGTTCTTATTCTGTGAACTTTTGCCATATGACTCCTTCTGCCTCAAAGACCTTCCTTTATAACCTCAACGGAGTGTCAGTTCTCTCTGTCTTTGTGATTTCTATCAGAGCCTTAGCACATGGGTATGTTGACTCTTCTCATCTCTTGCCCTCTGGGTATCTCCTTCAAGGGTAGGCATTGACTTTGGGCTTGACACGGTGCTGCAAATAGTTCTGTGAGTTCAGAGTTATCGAGTTGAGTGGTGTGTTTCATGCAATAGCCTTTGTTTCCTGGGTTGGTACTGCACCTTGTAGAAAGAAGCAAGAAGGCTTTTCTGATGTCTCGAGATCTGACTCTTACCTGTATGCACAAGATGGAATGAAAAGCAGTAGGGGATAAAAAGAAAATATCTGTAAGATAAAAAGCTAACTGAATGAGTCCCATTTGATTCAGAATTATGGGTGGCTCAGAACATTTGCATCCCATTCAGAATAGAGAAAAGGCATGAAGTCTGAATTCCTAGGGCTTTCTCACTACCATGTCTTTTCTGATCTTTAAAGTGGGGTTCGTCTGAGAAAACTAGAGAAACAAATTCACAGACACTCGTGTGTATAAAACAGAGCTTTCTACACAAGAGCAGTTCAATATTGAAAAACTATCCCAGCCCAGTCCAGATCGTGTCCATAAGTCCGATATTAGCCCATATATCTGATATCAATCTATAAAGTCCTCTTCAGACTCACTAAACACATGCAATGACGCCAAATGCAGGAAGATCACAGGCCAGTGGGTGGAAGGCCAGTGTCGGTAGAAGCATCTCAGTGCTGGCAGGGGTCACCATGTGGCTTCTCCAGCACCCAGGGCTTTGGCTGCCATCAGTGGAGCACCATGTGGTTCTTCTTCTGTAATGTCTCTCAGGGACTGAGCATGTGTCCCACCTCAGCTCCTCCAAATGAGGTCATCATGCTGTGACCCGATTGACAGGCTAAAACTCCACCTCTTCACTCGTAAGTCTCAAATTGACAACATATTATGTAGCTACCCCAGGGGGAGCGTTGAGAGGGTATGGGAGAGTGATACCCCAACTGGGAGATACCAGCCCCTGAGAGCCTTAGCAAGCCCCTGAGGGAACTAGATTCAAGGGACCTGCAAGAGGAGCTACCTACACTCTTTCCTGGATTATGGGTTATAGCACAACATTTTCTAATTGCCAAGGGGGCACTGAATAATTTTTTTCTTCTGAAAATGGGGTAGTAGGCCAAATAAGTTTGAGAACCTATGAACTATGGGGGGAAAAGTAAAAAAAAACAAAAACGGTTGCTTTTTGGTGCTCCCACTACATATTTACCAAACTCTCTTGGCAAATGGAAGCTGCCTACATTCTTCATTTACTTTAATATTGTCTTCCTGAGAACTACTCTGGGTCAAGTGCAGCCTTAGGTGCTCAGTCACACAGCATTGGGGATAAAGTGCTCAGGGATATAGCGTGTTATCAGTTAGAGAGATAGTGGAGAAATAAATAGAACATTTCCATTTGCGGTGGATTCCAGTCCTCGAGGAAACAAAAGCGATCATATTGGATGTAGTTCTACCCCACAGGGTTTCCCACAGTGCTTGGTGGAAAGGAGATGCATCTGCTACCAGTGGCCCCTTTGTATGTAAGCAACATGTGCCTGGAAAATTTGTATTCCCACGGAGAGAATTCCAAGGTAAGGATAAATCGTTTGTGGTATTAGGTGTATTTGGGGTCGGGAACTTGAGAATTTGGGCTAGTCGAAGACTTAAAAAGGTAAGCAAAGCAAATTTTCTTCTCCAAAGAAAATAATTGTCAGCCAGAGACACAGTTGACATTCATTGGGCACAAGTGAAGACTGTTTCTGTAGTACTTATTTTCTAGGAATTCCTAAGAGCATTTCAGGGGGAATAAATGCAATTTTAAATGTGTTTTATAAATAGGTTAATGGGGCAGTGTTGAATGTATGGAATGAAGGAAGTGTTGGAGGTATGGGATGTTCTCTCTAATGAAGCCAGCCTATCTTCCAAGCTCCTGGATGCACTCCAGTACCAGGTGCCCATGGATTCTCCACAGTAGTCACTACGATTCTCACTCTTCTTCGGACACATCCTGCCTTTCCTTGTGACTCTTGGCTTGATTCTTCCTAGATGCTGCTCAATTCCTTGTGCTCCAGGTACACCTTTATCTCACTTCTGTTCTATCATATACCATAATGGTCTGTAATGTGTCTATGGATTTGTGATACACTTCATATATGAGAATTGAAGAATAGCACATGTTTTTTGTGTGAGTAGGATCCAGCCCTGGTGGGTGGAAGGGGCGGGGGTGGGGGGTGGGGTGGGGTGGGGGTGTCTGTTCACATCAGAGAGAGTCATAAGAGTTGATTTCATGACCTACTTCCCTCAACAACTAACTATGTGACATTGGACAAGTTAGTTTACTATTGTAAGCTTGGGTTTCCTATTCTCTAAGGCAATGACTAAAATAGCACTTGCCACATAGAGTACTTAGTCATGCAGATAGAATTAGGAAAATATACATGTAAATAATTCAGTCCAGGATTGCGCACTGGGTATACTCGATGGATATCAGAGCCTTGATCACGTTTTTAATAAATACTCATCTTATGATTGCATATCTCGGTGAAAATATCTTTTGCTAGGTGCTATTCTCATGGTGTTTTAGCAAATCAGATTCCTGCTACCGAAGGAATGCAAATATTTATAGAATTCTCAGGCATTTCAATTTTTTTCTCTGGGCCATTATATAGGAACTTGCTCCCCATGTGCTAGTGTGTTAAGAGATGGGTTATGAACTTCAAAGCCAGTAGTTGGAACCCACCCACCATCTTGCTGCTTCACAGGAGAAATGGGCGACTGTCTGTTCTCATTAAGATGGGCAGTCTGGGAAATCCTAGGGCACAGTTCTACCCCATCCTATAGGGTCACTATAAGCCAGAATGAACTTTACGGTGCGTGGAGCCCTGGTAAGAACAACGAACGGCACAGGGCAACAGAATTTAAAAAGTTTTACTGTGATCCAATTAAAATGTCCGTGCTTCATCTTTTGTACGTCACCCAGCCTCACTGTTTATCTTCCTAAAAGTATTCCCCAGCGGCTCAGAATTGATCTCGCAAATTGCTTTTGGGAAACTCATCCTGAGATCCTGCATCCTCAGCCCAATCTTCTATCACCCAAGAAGCAGTGAGCTGTTTCTTCTATGTATAAAACTGCCAGTGACTTCATCACACTGTGCAGAGTGTTTTGGACCAGTGTGATAGTTCTTATTTGTGGAGAAATCCACTCTCCTTCCTTGCTGGAAAGAACGATGAAGGCAAAGAGCCAACTTCGAGCCAAGGTAGAGGTACCTTTCTCTCAGTTCTCCTACCGGCAGCAGTCCAAGAGCCAAAGGTAACATTATTCAAGCCCAAAGCCCAGGGAAGATTTTAGGACAACCAGACTCACACTAGGTTCCCTCCCCTCCCCCTTTCCATTTCTTTTCAAGAGACAATTCAAATAGTTTCAGTTTTTTAGAAAGATAAAAGAAAAATTGAACAGAAACCAAAAGCAGCTTTCCAGATACCCTGTACCCAGCCAGCAGTGGTTAGGTGAGCGAGCACAGGGCATATCTATAATTCAACTCAGGAATATTTCCCTTAATAATTAATAGCGGGCCACAAAGGAGGAGGCCCAACAGAGCCCTCTAACAAAGCTGTTGGCAAAGGACGATAGTGGCAGCCTTGGCGCCAACGGATGTGCTCAAGGTCGGATTTGCTCCAGCGGTTCTGGGGCTCCAGGCCACTGCTTGCTTGGCCCATCAGGGGGAGCAGGAGAGGTGTCCAGGACCTGGATGTCACCAGGGCTTCTGGTGTCTGGTGCTCCTGGAAGCTAACCTTCATCTGGGGTATTTGTAGGAAGTGCGTGCTTCCATCCACGCTCGGTGGCGCTCCCCGCTCCCTAAGCAGCCTGCGAGTCCATCTCCTGAGTGGGGTGCTGCAGGGCGCGCTCACCTCCCCAGCAGGGATCCTGGTTTTCGGTGTTTAAGGGAAGTGGTGGCGCTACGGAGCCCAGGGCTGTGCTAGAGCTTTAGGGAAAGAAAGCTGCGGTCCAGTTTGAGTTCTTTTTGCAGCAACAGCGTTGCCGGGGCTACTTCTCTGTTGCTCCCCAACTCCCAGGTCCCAGACTGGACTTGAAGCCTGCTCACAGCCTTCCAACAATTTCCGATCCCTCTGTAGCGCCCAGGCTAGGCCTGATTCCCGTGTCCGCAACCTCTCCTCTTTGGGAGCCCACTAGGTGTTGAGAGTTCGTCTCCTCCCAGCCCGGAAAGAGAGCAGACGCCCAGACGAAGCAGACACACTTCCTTTAGCAAGACTGGCAGGGACGCAGGAGCGCAGGGGGAATTTTCTGAGCACATCCTCGCCGGACAGATACTCGCTCCTCTGCTCCACAAACTGTGGGCTGACGAAGAGCCAACCCTCAGGAGCGCCCCACTTTTGAGAATGGACTTCCTCTCGGGTCTTCTACCTAACTTTTTTTTGGGGGGTGGGGGTGTCAGGGATCCTGAGTTGCCATCAGGACCCCCAGTCCAGCTTCTACTAGGTGCTTCCCTTCTCTCGGGGATCTACTCTTCTCAGGGGCTACCGCCAGGGACTCCCAGTCTCTCGGAGGGCCCACCTTGGGGCGGGGAGCCTCCGCGTCGTGACTGGGCGTCCCTGGCCGTGCTGGGCGGCGCCCGCACGCCACACCCTCGGCCCCGCCCCCGCCCCGCCCCCGCCCGGCGCGCATTCGCGGCCCGGGGAGGCGTGTGCTGCCTCTGCAGCCGATCCTGGGCACCAGGCTGCTTCTGCTGGAGGAGGAGGACTTTGGGCTTCACAAGTGATCGCTGCTGTCTAGGATTTTGTTGCTTTTGGGGAGGGAGCCCTGACTTCCTGGCTCCGTTGAGCCCGATCGTGTGCGGAACTCCAGAGGACCCCGTAGTCCCGGGGTCTTCACCGAGGCAGCCCGATCCCCAGCCCCCTGGGCGCCGGCAGCGAGACTCTGGGACCCCTCCTCTTGCCCGCCACCCTGGCCAGGCAACAGAACTTGCTCCGAGGATATTTTGGAGGCTCTACCTGCCGAGCCCGCAAGCATCTCTTCTACCCCCAGGACCAGCCTCCCCCTCCTCCAGCTGTTACCACTGGAGGAGGAAGAACCAGCCAACCCGGGGACAGCTTTTATTTTTGTATTGCGCCCCTCCGGGGAACGGTAAGTCGGTTACCTTTCTTCTCTTTCCTCCACCCTCCTCTTTTGGCTGCTAAGAACCCGTGGACATTTGGGGGATAAATAATATCGGGAATGTGACAGAAGGGCATCAATGGAAGGCGGTTAAAAATAAACCAGGAGGTGGCAGAAGGGGGGTGCAGATGCTGCGCGGCGCTCTGGGGGGCCAACAGTTGTTATTTTCCCAACCCTGGGGAAGGGGTGCGTGCGCCCCGCTTCACGTGCTCGAGCGGGAACCGAGGTGTGGAGGCGAGGGTGCGATTAAAGATGTCGTTTCCCTACGAGGTGGGGTTTAGATTTAGCATCCTTCTGCTCATCCCAGCCTCACCGGTTCCGTTTCTTTGGGAACAGCTGGTGAACGGGTTTAAATTGCTGCCTCTCCCAACATTTGGTTTGCGTGCATTTTCTGAGCATTGGAACAACAGACAGGGACTGTATAAATGGCGTGCGTTGAAGTGTATCTTTCTCATGGTGCTGGCCTTTCAGATTTTGTATTCTCCCTCAGAGAGAGGATTCAGGTACCACCCAAAGACAGTTGCTAGAATTATTAACACTAAGAGGAAAACAGCCCTTCTCATTGCTGGGTGGGGAAGAGAGACAGGCTGCTAGGCTGTTATTGGGGAAGAGGTAGCCTGCAAAATCCTGTTAGTTTAATGGTGTTAAGGCAGGCAGCAGGGACATTTCCCTGTAAAGGTCTTCCCCATGAAGGCTCCTGGGAGTCAGCTTGAATAGATGTTGCTAACATCACTACCTCCAGAAGGAAGAGAGATGCTAAAACCATCCTGCCTTGCTGAGTCGAAGAATCTCCCCGCCCCATTATGTTTTAAGATCAGGGATAGTGAGGTGACTGTCAACAAATTAAAGGGAAGTCCATTTGTTTTTAGTAGGGCGGGTTGGGGAAAGTGTTAGATAAACAAAAACTAAGGAGCCCGAACCAAACAAATTGATAAACAAATTGGAAATCATTTGGTGAGGAGCAGAGGTAGGGATTGCAGCTCTAGCTCTCCTTCAGATTTGGAAGACTCCTGATTCAAGACTTTCTGGGGAGTCGCTTGGAAAGGGTAGAGCTGTGTGCCTGTGTGCGTAGACAAACAAGAGTCCTGTTGGCTATATTGGGCATTTCATTTATTTAAATAGCGTCTCATTACTGCTTTGGAGGCGTTAGGGAAGAGAAGGATCAAGCCAACTCACAGTTTACTCAGCTTGTAAAAGTCTTTGAAGGGTCTTGGTCCAACCCTCCACTGAGCGTCACTTTATCATTAGCGATTTGGAGACCTCTTGAGGGTAAACACAGCAGCATTTGAGGTGCTTGGGGAGTGAGGCAAAAGAAGGGGATGTCTTGTGAGAAACCCTCAGGGGTGTGTTTTCTGGATTTCCTGTTCCATTAGAGCTCTCCTCTTTTCCCAGGAGAATGTGTACATGGAGCAAAGGTATGCGATTGCCAGTGTGTTTAGGTTTCTAGGTTGGCAGGATTCAGCAAGGAGCAGCAGGTGGTCAAGAGCTGAATTCTGTTAGTGGCTTCAGAAAGCCATTGCTCTTCTGCTCCCCAGGTGCTTCCAGTAATAGGAGCTGGTGGAAGCCCTTCACCCTCTCCAGCCCTCTGGGCCATGCTCCGGAATCTTGGAAGCCCTGTTGTACAGAAGGAATGTAAGAAGCCAAAGGGGGCAGGAGGTTGGGGGAGCAGTTTCACAGGTGCTGGCTGGGGCAATGTAAGAGAAAAGTAAGGGACAAAGGCAAGGGATACCATGTGACAGGAGGAACAGATCAGGGCTGCTAATAAACTCCAGGACTGGGAAGTGGAAGGTTAGAAATACAAGAGGATGTCGGGAGAGGAAAAAGAGTGTTGGGGGTGGTAGGTTTGGATTGAATTATAGGGAGGGAAGCCTGATAGGTTGAGAAAAAGTCCACACAAATTGGGTTTTGAAAAAAATGATTGAGACAGTCCCTCAAGAAGAGTGTAGGAAGAACCATGGAGGTGAACAAGGAGGCACTAAAAGGAGAGAAGGTGATGATTAGAGATATGGAAACTGGGATTAACTCCTAAAATGTGGGTGGTAGGCAGAGTACCGGAATTCTAGGGCATAGACTAAGGACAAGAGGGGCATGCTTTAAGAAATCAAAGATGCCAAACTAGCACGGGCCTTTGGTGTGTCTTAGAATGTCCCAGATCTCTCTATATCTTCTGTCTTTCTCCTACTTCAGAGAGTAGTAACATAAAGTCATACATTTTTAGAGCTAGGTTACTATCCATCCTGTTACTAGTAACTGTTAGTGTGTATTGTCATTTGTTATATACAAGACACGACACTTCTCTATCAACATCCATTATCTCACTTAATTCTTCTAAGAGTGAGATGGAGGAGTTATTAGCATGATGACCTACTCTTTGTAGATGGGGTGATAAGGCTTGTTCCAGTAGTTAGAATGGAGATGAAAGAAATGTGTGTTCTATGACGACTTCCTTTATCCTGAATTAAAATAGAGGAGTAGAAAAGCATTAAATCCAGACATCATTTGTAAGTGAAAATTTAAAAACAATTAAAAACCAAAGCCTTGCAATAAATGACTGATGGAAGCTGCCCCATAATAACAGCCTTGTGACTGTGATACAAAGAGAATGACTGAGGACTAAGACTTGGCCTTGGTGAAGGAAGATTAATGCAAGAGCCACCTGGGTCATAAGAGGGACACTAATGGAGTTGCCGTGGAAAGAGACTGAGTTGTAATAATAAACAAGGAGGAGGGAAGAAGGATATTTAGAGAGAGGTAGGACAAGTCTGCCCCATCCTCTGAAAACACACGGCTGCTTGGTGCTTCATAAGGTTTGCTTGAGCACAAGAGGAGAAAGTTAATGTGAAAGAATGCTCAGTTTTTTGGTATGGTTTTATTCCTCTCTTTATTTTTCTCCTATGCTTATTTCCCTACCCTTTTCAGGTGAAGTGCTTCTTCTGCATGGTTTTAGCCGAAGGATGCTCTGCATTTCTTTGATTTCTATGGAGACCTCAGAGCTGTGTATGTCCCTGCTGACTCCTCATCTTCCAACTTCTCTACTTCCCAGGGTCTTTGCCTCGATCTGTAGCTTGGCATTGCCCTTGGGTTCGGGAAGCGTTTGATGAACTTAAGGGGAGAACCTGACAAGTCATCCTGATAGGCTTGCGCGGCAATGGCTGAACGTACATCAAGTCACTTCTTAACATGGGTCAAGCAGTCACCGGAAAACAAGTGCTAAGCCTAGAGGTTCTTTTGTGCTTCATTTAAATTTGATGGACTGAGCTTTGGACAATTTCCTGGGCAGAAAAAAAATACACATATATTTCATTTTCTAGGCACACTGCTGGCTGTCAGATCCTTTCTGCTTTTGAATCATCGTGCAGCAGCATCCTGGACCAATTTCCAAATTTGAACATCTATTCCTGAACATCGGTGTTGGGGAGACACCCCCCCTACCTTCTCTGACTTAGGCTTCAGAGTGCTGGGCTGTTCAGCCAAGCTCTGGACAGCAATCTCTGGGTAGCCAGAGCATGGGGCATGCTGATTTAAAAACAGAAAATGCAAAATTGGACTGAAACTGCCCTTAGTCTTCCAAGCAATCTGCTTAAGGCTTCCAAACCTACCTTCATTTGGTGAGACAAGAAGCTGCCCTATTTTCCTTCTCCAACTGGAAGCAGCCATTCCCCAAACCCACCGCCATGGAGGTGGCGATGGTGAGTGCCGAGAGCTCAGGGTGCAACAGCCACATGCCTTATGGCTATGCGGCGCAGGCGCGGGCCCGGGAGCGCGAGAGACTTGCTCATTCAAGGGCAGCTGCAGCAGCCGCGGTGGCAGCAGCCACGGCTGCTGTTGAAGGCAGTGGGGGCTCTGGAGGGGGCTCCCACCACCACCACCAGTCCCGTGGGGCCTGTACCTCTCACGACCCTCCAAGTGGCCGCGGTAGCCGGAGGAGGAGGCGGCGGGGACAACGGCCTGAGAAGAAGAAAACCCATCAGGGTCAAAGCAGTTTCCCCCATTGCACCGACCTGATGCCCAGCGGCTCCGAGGAGAAGATCCTGCGAGAGCTGAGTGAGGAAGAGGACGAGGAGGACGAGGAGGAGGACGAGGAGGACGAGGAGGAGGAAGAGGAGGGAAGGTGTTACTATAGTGATGATGAATATGGCGACGAATGCTCCTACACGGACTTGCTGCCGCAGGAGGATGGGGGAGGTGGAGGCTACAGTTCGGTCCGCTACCGGGACTGTTGCGAGCGCGTGGTGATCAATGTGTCAGGCTTGCGCTTTGAGACCCAGATGAAGACGCTGGCCCAATTTCCAGAGACTTTGTTGGGAGATCCCGAGAAGAGGACTCAATACTTTGACCCTTTGCGAAACGAGTATTTCTTTGACAGGAACCGGCCCAGCTTTGATGCCATCTTGTATTATTACCAATCCGGAGGCCGCCTGAAGAGACCCGTCAACGTCCCTTTTGATATCTTCACCGAGGAGGTGAAGTTCTACCAGTTGGGCGAGGAGGCCCTGCTCAAGTTCCGGGAGGACGAGGGCTTCGTGAGGGAGGAGGAGGACAGGGCGCTGCCCGAGAATGAGTTCAAGAAGCAGATTTGGCTTCTCTTTGAATACCCCGAGAGCTCCAGTCCAGCCAGGGGCATAGCCATCGTATCCGTCCTGGTCATCTTGATCTCCATTGTCATCTTTTGCCTGGAAACCTTGCCCGAGTTTAGGGATGACAGGGATCCCATCATGGCCATGGGTGCTGGTGGGCAGAGCGCGTTGTTGAACGACACCTCGACGCCCCACCTGGAGAACTCGGGCCACACGATCTTCAACGACCCCTTTTTCATTGTGGAGACAGTCTGCATTGTGTGGTTTTCCTTTGAGTTCGTGGTCCGCTGCTCTGCGTGTCCCAGCCAGGCGCTCTTCTTCAAAAACATCATGAACATCATTGACATTGTCTCCATTTTGCCTTACTTCATCACCCTGGGCACTGACCTGGCCCAGCAGCAGGGAGGTGGCAACGGACAGCAGCAACAGGCCATGTCCTTTGCCATCCTCAGGATCATCCGACTGGTCCGAGTGTTCCGGATCTTCAAACTCTCCAGGCACTCCAAAGGCCTGCAGATCTTGGGCCACACCCTGCGAGCCAGCATGCGGGAGCTGGGCCTTCTGATCTTCTTCCTGTTCATTGGGGTCATCCTTTTCTCCAGTGCCGTGTATTTCGCAGAAGCCGATGAGCCGACGACCCATTTCCAGAGCATCCCCGATGCCTTCTGGTGGGCCGTGGTGACCATGACAACTGTGGGCTATGGGGACATGAAGCCCATCACTGTGGGGGGCAAGATCGTGGGGTCCCTGTGTGCCATTGCAGGTGTCTTAACCATTGCGTTGCCAGTGCCAGTGATTGTCTCTAACTTTAACTATTTCTACCACAGAGAGACTGAAAATGAGGAACAGACCCAGCTGACGCAGAACGCAGTCAGTTGTCCATACCTACCTTCCAATTTGCTGAAGAAATTCCGTAGCTCTACTTCTTCCTCCCTGGGGGACAAGTCAGAGTATTTAGAGATGGAAGAAGGGGTTAAGGAGTCTCTTTGTGCAAAGGAGGAGAAGGGGCAGGAAAAGGGAGATGACAGTGAAACGGATAAAAACAACTGTTCGAATGTGAAGGCTGTGGAGACAGACGTGTGACTCTCTTTTTCCACCCGGCCCTCCCTTCCTCCCCTCAGCATCTCCAAATATATTTATGCATAGAGAGTGCAGTTATGAAAATGAAATATGCAAATGAGTCCAATGCATACAGTAGTACACCATTTAATGGTTATACACGACAATTGTTACTAAACTTGTATTACATATCAAATAAATGACACATCTTGGTGAAGAGGGAGGCTTAAATAGGAGCAAATCTATCTTTATATTTTTTATTGGACTGCAAACATTTTGCACATTAACTGGAAAAGATGTTAACAGTAAAGAAAGTTCCACAGAGAGAATGTGTGCCTGAGTGAATGTGCGTGTATGTGTGCGCACTTGTGTGTGCATATGTGTGTGTGGTGTAGGTAAATTGTCAACATTGTTAGTAACTGTGCAGTGTTGGGAAAAGTTGGCATTTTGAAGTATTTACTATGTAAGAATTAATGAATTTGAGCAGTCATTGATCAGTGCTTTAATAACATCTTGTATGTCTTTGAATTCCATAGTTACTGTTTTTAAAAAATTGTAAGAATTACTGTGTAGAAAAAAGAGAGAGTAACTTATTTAATAGAATATAGGTCACAATTTTATCTTGGATTTAATTAAAGTTTATTTTTAACTGGAAATTAACTTTTAAAAAGGCCAAAGGGGTCTTTAGAAATCAATTATATTTTATTATTAATTTTGGGAAGCTATAACAGCAAATACCTAATATTATGGAATAAATGAAGTCAGAGGCGATATAACGAGTTTTGTTGCAGATAAACAGGACTGGAATGCTGCTGCCTTTTTTTTCCTTTCTCCTTTGCACTATTTTATATGCTGGAGATTGAGAGAGACTTCATACTGTGAATGTTTACTAATGTAACAGTTCAATGACAATCATTGGAAGAATGACTTCTTAGTCTTATTTTATTGTTCTCTTCTTTGTGTGAGACTAATGGCCACGCAGATAACAGCACACGATTCCCTCCTTTTTTTCAAATTGAAATAAGTGATCTGCAAAGGGATGACCAACTAAAATTTAGGAACTGAATCTTTTGAAATTGGTCTGTTACGATGATGCTTCTGAAACCATTCTGTTTTAAATACTCTACCTTTTCAGCCCAGAATAATTTAACCAAAGTTAATGCATGCACTGAAAGAATTCTTGAAGAAATAAGATGCCCAGCAGCTACAGTGATTATGGCTTCAGATCTTTCTATTAAACATGCAACATCAACGATAGATTTATCAAGTTTATTTCTTTGTGCAGCCACACAAAAGCAGGATGTGGGGATTCACCTCAGAATGTGGCATTCCTTGTGCTCAAATGGGTGTCAGAAAGAGCTGGGCCAAAACGTTTGTCAACATCTTCGCCATCATAATCACATTTACCCAAAAGGTGTTATGAGACACGTAACCGCTCTGAACTCACCACAAGGTGTTCTACAGTGTAAAGTCACAGATATAATGAGATACGTGCATTTAAATCCCGATGAGACACAGGACTCAGAGTATGTAAGAGGGCCTGCTCTTCGTTTCTTTAACAAATGGTTGTGCCAGGTTTGGGCAAAAAAACCAAAAAAACAGTCATAGACCATCTCAGCATATAAAGAACTCTGACAATGTGGACTTAGAAAAAACAACAAAACAAAATGAAAAGAACAGAAAAAAAGACCTCGAGTAGCCTCACCCATGTTTTTATTTTTTATTCCAGGCTCTCCTGGATACATAGGGTCCCCCCATGAGTTGGCGTCAACTTGAAGGTGCCTAACAGCAACAACATCCTTTGAAAATTATACAGACCTTCTCTTTCCTTTAATGACATTTGAAATTAGAAGTAAATGCAACCTAAGTTTAAAAATCAGAGTTACTTTGCCCTTCTCTGGAGCAACAATGCACGAGTGGAAAGCAGTAAGCAGGGGAGTGGATTGAATATACTGGCCATTAATCTCCAGGGACAATAGTGAATAACACGATAAGGAAATGCTATCTAATATGACCTTCAGGATTGCATTTTAATATACTTTGGATTTGGGTAAAAAATATAAGACACTTTGAACTAAGAATCTATTGGGGTCAGCATTAATTTGGAAAAGTCATCCCTCCCTAGTTTTGTTTTTAATTGTATCATAGTGTTATCATGGACTGTAGATGAGAGCCTGAAAAAAACCTCTGAATTTCATATAAATGCCTGATATTACCTCGGAGTTGCTTAAATTTCTTTTTTAAGAAAATTGAAGTTCTTGTGAATCCAACTTTGAGCTCCTTACGTAAGGTGCTTGTAACAAGGTAGTCTGTCATTGCATAATTTCTGGAATTTCTTGTTTGGGAAAGATCCCAGGCATGCATGTCATGGTATGAAAAGTTGACTCTGTGGACAAGGCACCCTCTATTTCATGTGATATCCAACTAGGTCAGATTATATCTTAAAATAGTTTAAAGGCACTCCAGCATAGGACATTTATTGAGCACTCTATAATAGCAGTGATTTGACTGTGTTGCTTATAAGGGAACATACTCTTAATTTCTCCGATCCCCTCTTTTAAAATCTGAAATGTTAAGTATAATTGATGAAACATGAACAATGGCTGTTGAGAATCCAGCAACATTGTTAGTTTGGGGCCATGGGATTTTTCCCCCCTCTCAAATAGTTTCCAGAAGGTAAAATGGCCAAGAGGTGACAGTCCTGTGTTTGCAAATCACACTGAAATGTGAGTCTTCCATCTTCTTTTTTGTTCCCTGCAGGATGCATTTGGTTCAGAAGGTTTCAGTCTTGATTAGAGGAGCCCTAGTGGTAGAGAGGGTAAGAGCTAGGCTGCCATCTGAAAGCTCAGCAATTCAAATCCACCACATGGAGTGAGCTTCTCCATGGGCGATCTCCCTACAAGTGACAGCTTTGAAAGCCCCATGGGGCCGTTCTCCTCTGTCATTGGGTGGCTATGAGTCTGAATTGACTCAAGGCAGTGAGTTTAGTTTTTCAGTTTTAGATCTTGATTCCACAGAGAGAAGAAAGTACGGGAGCCTTCTAGATGTGCACACAGGTACAGCGCCGTGTGAAACGTGTCGCTTACGGGGACTAGATGAAGGCAAGGCCTCGGGCAGCTGGAAATATATCACATTTTTCCAAATCATAACTGAATAAAATGCTGTAAGTTCATGGAAAGGATCGAAAGGAACCATTTGTAAACTTTTGTACTAAGCACTATGCTTCCAGGGCCTTTTGGAACTGATTTAAGATACTACCATCTGGAAGACCACCACACATCTTTAGTTGTAGTATGGAAAAGAACTGGCCCTGTTTCAAGATTTGGACTTAGGGTGAATTGGGGAGCCTTTAGGTAGTTGCTTTTTACCTGATACTAAATAATACTTGAGGGTCATCCTAATCGATCTTTTCAAGGGTCGATGCATTGCGCTTTCTTGTAAATGCATGCGCAGGAAACAGCCATGAGTAACAGTTACTGGGTGATGGGAAGGAGGGCAGACATAAATGTTCCTTTTGGTGTCTGGGCGAGGGAGGGAGTGGGTGCCTTGGGAATGACTCCTGGCCTAGGAGTCAAACGCGCTGGCAGGTAGACATTGGTATATCATTTCATACTAATTCTCAGTTGCCCTTTGGGTATGTGTATGTAAAAGCAGGGTATTCGGCAGCCTTATCTCTTGGTTCCTTCCATTATCAAGCAGTACAGCAAAGTCTCCATCAACTTGTGTATAGTGGAAGCCTGTTAGAATGAAAACACAGATATATTCCCTTAATACTGTTAGAAGCCTTCCCAGGGTAAGACTGTCCCTCCCAAAGGCAGAAAACATGGGAGACCTGGAAAACAATGGAATCCTGTTATGTGCCAGCGCTCACAAGGTTCATTATATTAGGCTAGCTTGTTATCTTCAAAATGTCCCTCAAATCATGCCATGCATTTGAGAATTTTTCAGTATGCAAACCAAACTGAATTAATAGGGCCTATTTTGAAGCTAGGTATACTAATGACTTCCAAAGGGAGGGGACTTGGTAAAAAAAAAAAGAAAACAAGCCCGGTCTCCAGTTGAATGCATATGGTGGAAGTTGGTGAGTAAACATTTTGATGTCTTTCTTTGTTATAGTGCAGCCTTGTTAGTAAACACAGTATTCGACCTATGCTGGGGAACTCATTTATGCCTAGACACATGCACGCTATTCTTCCCAAGTGCTGCAGCTGTCTTGGTCAAATTTGTTTCAAACAGAATTGCTGAAGCTTTGTGAACATTTTTTTTGTTCAGCATGTGCTGTTATAGAACCCAACATATGACTAAGAAAGCTCTCACAAAATACTCTGTGAATTGCTATTTGTAGTTTTACATTTACAAAGAAGTCAGCAGTAGCCAACAGAGCATGATTTCGAGTCCCACTGGAATCATAAACAGTTGAACCCTCACCTTCCAACACCAAGGAGTGGTATTCTCCATTGCTGTTTGTTCCCTCGCTCTTTAGTGCACCAGCCTGGGAAAATGACACATAGCCCTCAATTCCGTTTACAGTTTTAAGTTGAACAGGTGGGGATGTGCCCAGTCTACAAAGCAGAGTGTAACCTCCCTCTTTATATGTTTTTTTAAATTTGAATTTTATTTTATTGATACAGTTTAAAATGATTACGGGGTCTCATTCAGTGACAAAGGGGCCTGTTCCGGGAAATCCTCCTGACCCCCAAAAGTCAGTCTGAATTCTGCAAGGGTGTTTGGTGTGGACAAAAGGTACCTCTTGGTTTTCCTGCCTGAAAAGAAACTTGAATTCCTGGGTCTCTCAGACCTCTATGATGACTACAGGTTAAATTGCTACTTTCTTATATAGAAATCAATATTCCTCTGTGAAAGATTGATGGGGTGGTTGTGCTCAAGATCAAAGGAAGCAGCTATTTTTGCAGTAAATGGAAATATATACTTCTGAAATGTACATTAAGATTAGGATTGTGATATGAGTTTTATTTATGACTCGATTTCTTATTTTCATAGTAGACCTGTTTATTGAGTACCTTCTTCATAAATGTATGCTCATACTTATCAGATGATATGATTCAACTTCAGGTGCATGGAATCTAGTCAGTTAGTTTATGGGTGAATTTATTAACCCGAGGGCATAAAATGGGCATTTGGAAAACCATAGCACGTAGTGATTGAACTGTGGCTCTGAGAGAGACCAAGCATCTCCCCTTTCCAGCTCTGGGAGTATAATGAGGGACCAGGAGAGATGCGATGCGGCGCGTGATGCGCTAATGATGCAGTTTTGTTGTCACACAGAAAAACAGATTCCCAACTTCATTGGTCCCGAGTTCATGGCGTTTCTGGTCTGCAATTAATTGTCAATCCCATTTTGTCGGTGGGATACTAGCAGAATCGGTCTCTCTTTTAAGCACCAGGAAAGCAGTGATTGGGTAGTTGCTCCACATGCAGTCAGCACCAGCTTCCTGGTCTGCAAGTGATCTGTTTTGTAAATTACCCATGACTGCTTTCTCATCCGAGGTCGGCTTTCCTCAGCCTCAGAACCATGGCCTCCCATTAACCAGACGATCTGAAAATATATACAAAATGATGAAAAGACAAAGAAATAGAGGACAAAGAAACAGTAAGACATAGAAGCTAAGGAGCCAAGCAATATGAGAAACCAAGGTTTGTTCAAATCAGTGTGTCATGGTCATCAGAAGTCTCTGCGAAGGAGTTAGGGGTACACTTTGTCATGGCTCTTCACTGTTTGTCGTGCAACATAGATGTAACTCAGAGTTGACTGTGGTGGTGGATGGCATAAAGTAGAAACAAATAAACAAAGTTAACATTTTTCTCTTGATAGGATAGACATGCATACCCATTTGAGATGGTACTAATAGTAAATATATGAGGGTGCTTAAAAAGCTCATGGAAAATGGAACTAAAAGAGAATGTAATTTTCTTATGAACCTTTTGAAGCCCCCTCGCAGAAGACATGCTCCCCCCACCCATTAATTGGTAGGATGTGAAAATGTAATTGGATTGTTTGCTTTTTTGCTATAACTTTGTACAACAGGGGACTATTCTTACAGACAGAGTGCAGGACAGGCATTTTTGCAGGCGTCTTTATATACAACTTTGTCAGCCACTCTTACTGAGGGGCCAGTACCTTCTTAAATTAGAGCAATTAAATAAATCACCTTTGTGGATGTCCACTAAAACTGTGCCGAAGCGAAGCCTAAGCATTATATCTGTTCTTAAATGATTGCCTGAATATGGATACGTAGATAAACACACGACTATATTTTTATATGTGGCCTGATTTCTGGGGAAAAGGTGAATAAGATGCTTGAGGCATTGATAGAGGCTACTTGAAGTGAAGTCAAAACGTATAATTTCATGTATTTGGGGGAAATGGTGATATTGAAGGATTAAAAAAAATCTTTACACTGCAGGTTGGGGTCTTTGTGTGCCACGTAATCCCAGAGGTCTTAGAGGTCAGAGCAAGGTATTCTGTGACGTGTGGGTACATGAAGTTTTGTCCCCAGGAAGTGTTCATTTTTTTCTGTGGAACCTGTTGATGTGATTTATTTTATGCACATTCTCCCCATCATACAAAAAAGTGTTTCCCAAGGAGGGTGATACTGCCCCTGGGGCTCTGGAATGATTCAGGGAAGGGAGGATGGCTATAGCAGTAAATAGCAACACTTTATTCTGGATTTGGGGCTAGAGTACACAATTTTTAAGTGCCAGGGGTCCACTGAGTAAAAAATTTTTTTCAGAAAACAATTTGGGAGACCTCTGATATAAAGGTTGCTTGTATAATGGAAACTCGATTATAAGACACCATAGATCTACTTTGTGGTCTCTAGAAATAGATTACCAAATCACCTGAAGCCATTATCGTTTTGCAGTTATGTTGGCGGTATGCTCTGCTGTAACCTTCTCAGTTCTCTTAAGTTTCTTCCCCCACCCAACAGTTTTATTGGCACGTAATTGACATTTCATACAGTTGAGTAGTTCAATCATTTAGTCCTATCAAGGGGAACCATACCTTCACCACCACATCTATCTTAGAGCATCCCCCTCAGCCCCCAAGGCTACAGCACCTTTAAAATGAGTTATGCAATCAGTTCCAGTGCTCCTTTTAAAGTTTCTAATACAACTTCCTTAATTCTCTCAGCTAACAGGCACATTATTTAACACAGAGGATGCATGTTATGCTGCATAGAAATGTAATTCCCTTGTATCTGAATAGATGAGGCCCCAGGAGGACACTGATGCTGATAGCACCTGAGTGAGCCTGTTTTTCTCCTCTCTGTCGGTAGGGATGCATTCTGATCCAAAATTAAGCTTTTATTTGCTATCAAGCCATGTAGGAAATAATTAATGAAGTTCTCTCTGGACTGGAACCTATTAAGAGGTGATGCAATCTCTAGGGAATGCCCAAGGTTTATGGTTATTTATTTATTTGCTGTTCTTAGTTGTTGGCATTGCTGAATGGGTTTTAGTTTTAGGTTTATTGAACTACATACTAAAAATGACTTTAAATATGAAACTATAAATTATAAGTTCCTCTTAGCTGGAGGATAGTTCTAGTTAAATAGTTTGATAAATGAATATGAAGTTTAGAGACTGCAACCTATATTTAGATTTAGAACCATTTCTTTGAAGGGCAATTTGTTCAATAAATATTGCTTCATTTCTTTTCTTGGGAGAAGGATGGGATTTCTTTTTCCTGACTTTTATGCATTATCTTTAAATTGGTACGTACATATTTTCTAGTCTAGCTCATCAGGTAAAAAGCCTGGCTAAAAATTCCTTGAAGACTGACGAGATTGTTTTGGTAATCTTTCTTTTTTTCTGTGCAACATTTGATGCACAATCAGTTTATAGGCTGATTTCTGTAGATGTGAAATATAGCTGTATTTAGACAGGGCAGGAATATTGGGACTCGATTCCTAAACACATTTTAACACTTCTTGACCTGTTCCCTCCATATGTGGAGCAGCCACTGAGCAGTGAGCAAGCTGTTTCCTTCCTGAGGAACAACAAAATAGAAGCAGTGCCAGGGTCATTTGGGGATATGACTGAGTAGAAGAGAGGTGAATGGGGCAACACTGTCAGGGGGTGGAGTTCATGCCTAAATGAAGTCAGTGGTTTGACACACAAATAGCTAGATCTGGCAAAAAATACCAGTGACAACCCTGCTTCATCTGGTAGTTGTTGTCGGGTGCCATTGGCTCCGTCTTGACTCAGACTGGCCCCAGGGGGCAGAGGAGAAGGACCCCACTGGGTTTTCTCTTGATGGAAGTGGATTGCCATGTCTTTTTCTGATGTCCATTCAGGAAATCCAAGGAAGCGGATTGATCACTTAGTATAGATTCCTCATTTAGGAGGCAGAAGTTGCTTTCTGTTCCAAGACATCTCTTGGTCTTGGAGAGAACTCAGCGACCAAACCATGAGAATTAAAATACGATCGGTGTTATTAAGCGGAAACCCCACCTTTCTCTTCAGAGTAAGATGCTTTCACATCCTTAGAATGGGAAATGTACCCCAGAGTACGACGTGGGTGCGTATATTCCAAAGGGGTAAGTCTGCCCCCCTCCCCAGCCTTACTCTAATGCAGAATATTCAAGTGGTTGTATGAAATGAAGAATTAAACGACCAGTTGAAACCCTGAGAGTGAATATCACTAACACGGAGCTGAATGATATGTTTATGTTGGTAATTGCGGGCGTGCAATCCTTAGAGGAATGGAGAATATCACAAAATCTGTGCAACATTATTAGAAATCCTCGTTGCCATCATATGCTCCTTGCTGAGTTAGCGGCTGCTGCTCAGCCACATGGAGAAGAGGTGTCGTTTTGCTACTAGCATCCACATACTTCACAGGCGTCGAGGCAGTGTGAGAAACAGTGGGGAGAGAAAGGGCGAGATTCGATAGATAGGGACGAAGCAACCAACATACAGTATTTTAAGGTGTGAATCATCTTGTGACACCAGCCTATTTTTATCCACTCTAGGGACTGAGTGGAATCTTTGGATGGGAGAAGCGTTGTTAGGATTTGCCATTTTCTTTTTGTTTGTTCTCAGCACCCCGGTTAGAGATCACTCTGGACCAAGGGTCAGCAAACGGTGGCTAAAAAGCCATAATTGGGGTATTTTTCTTTTGGTATGTACATGTGGTTCTGGAGTCACACTGAAAATGAAAATAACGCTATCATGGTTTCATTTACAGGATATTATTCATGTGATGATGATTCTATTTGTTTGTAAAAATATGCTTCTGACTCTTGAATCATTTTAACATTGTTGTGAGGGACAGGATTGGCTGTCCCTCAAAAGTTTTCCATCTCAAAAGTTTGCTGACCCCTGCTCTAGACCACTGACTTCTGGGCCATTCTGACTCACCAATCCCATATAAGGTTTCCGAAGCGGTAAATCTTTTCAGGGACAGAGAGCCTCACTTTTCTTCTGTGGAATAGTTGGTGGATTTGAACTGCCAACCTTGAAATTAGTGGTCCAGCACTGACCTGACAGCACTACCAGGGCTCCCTTGATCGGTGCAGCAAAGGGGTAATCCTGTCATCTTTGTCAAAGCATGCTGGCAATTACTTGATGGGAACATTTCCTCACCTCACTTCAATTAGAAAATGCTGTAGTTGGCATCTAAGTTTGCAAGAGAAATTCAAACATTTCTCAAGTTTTCAAGAGTCTGTCGCACCCCTGAAAGTATTTATGAAGGGGATTTGAAGTAGAAGATGCCAATATTCCAACATAAATTCAGACCAAATAGGAACTTCTCCCAGATGTCCAGAGAGTGCCTTTTCATTATTTAACCCTTGATTATCAATCTATTGCTTTTAAAATTAAGTTGTTTGTTAGTTTTCACTGAAGAGAGAGGCATTTAGGGTGCTCAGCTCTTTTACTTTCTCCTTACCTCACAGTCTCCTGATTTTGGGGAGTAACAACAGCCCAGGTCAGGAAAGATCTGCCCTTTCAGGTTTGCAGGTTCCCTAGGGGGAGGTCTTTTGTCTTATGCAGGTAAGCTTCTTCCCATTTTATAAAAACAGGTCATGCCACTGCATACCCAGAACGTTCCTATAATCAATTGCAACGCGGGTCTGCTATGTTCTGTTATTAGGCTAGATATTATGCTAGGTCTTTTTTGCTTATTACTGAACAGCTGGGTTTCACCAACAGCTGGGTGATTAGTTGTGTTTTGCCCATTTTTCATCCAGATGCTTTATTACTGTGTAGAAACAACCCCAGTGTGGAAAAAGCAGGGAGTATAATAGCAGAAATTCTACACAGATACAGCTGATGTCATTAGGAATTGAATCAAGGAAATTAAGGGCAAACCTTTCTGACTATTGTTTCCTTGCAAACATATTGTTAGATATCCTCTACTAATTCCCATTCCTAGCAAAGTGGTTGATTTATTAACTTTCAGAAGGCCTCTTGCAATATTCCTTAGGTTACCAAAGCTGTGCTTTGGCTGTTACATTTCTTTGCTCAAGGGGAAATGTCTACACACCATGAGACGTACCTGAGTGTTTTCATTCACTGCTGGCATGACGAGCTGACAGAGCAGGCAGACTACAGTCCTCTCACTCACCAGAAAGTCTAATTTGAGGTCTGTCCCATTGTGACTGACTTCCACCCTGACTAGAAGGGTTGAAATTCAAAGACAAAGAGGCATTTCAATATAAGGATTTCCAGGTTAAAACAAATAAACCAACACACCAAAAACCTCACCACTCTTTGATTTTATGAAAAAGGCAAATGTTACTCAGATTCTGTTTGATCATAGCTCATCCAGTACTAAAATTAGAATAACAAGAGTATATGGACTTCTTTTTGTTTATCAATTAATTTTCCCACAGATGTTTATGCATCTTGTGCTAAGTGACTGAATTTTATATATGCACCTAGTTTTTTTGGAGTTAGTAATGCTTCAGAGAGGAGCCCTGGTGGGCTAGGGGGTTACATATTGGGCTACTAACCACAAGGTTAGCAGTTTGAAACCACTAGGTGCTCCTTGAGAGAAAGATGAGGCTTTCTACTCCTATAAAGAGTTCTACCTTATCCCAAAGGGTTGCTGTGAGGCAGAATTGGCTCAAGGGCAGTGAATTTGACTTTGTTTTTATAGTTCAGAGAATCACAGCCCATGTAAAGGATTTTTGAGTTACAGAAAGATGATATTTTTAAGCATATGTTCTTATTGTCATTACTTTTGTTTCTGTGTGATTCTGCGAGCTTTTTCTCAGTGGGTGAATTGTCTGGCTATCCTGCTATATTTAAATAGAATGTAAACATTCTATCCTGTGTTCTGTGATGTACTCCATGTTGTGTAACAACTTCGGTAGAAGCTATATAGTCAATGATCCCGACTTCAACTGCGTGGCTTTCCCCACCCTCACACCCATGATTCTTGGATGAACAATAATATGTAAGTGTATCACAAACACTAAAGGAGATATATATGAGGAATTTTATTCCCTTTAATCTCTAGACTTTTTATTTCTTTATGATATGTGATTAAATTATAATTTGGAGCAAAAGATGGAGAGAAAAAGAAAAGAGTGGATTTGAAGGAAATAACACACATCTGTAAATCAGTAAAACACCAAACAATAGTATTTTTTTATTCCAAAATGGGATTTTCTAGTTCTATGGTTCTTCATACCTCACAAAAATGCTTTAAAAATGTTTATCTTTTTCGTGGGATAAGTATGAGGTCCACTAATAGTCCATTTAACAATTCTGACTTTGGTGGTTACTTGTTGGGCTGCTAGCTGCAAGGTCAGTAGTTCAAAACCACCAGGTGCTCCGAGGGAGAAGGATGGGGCTTCACCCATCTCCGAACCTCACAGGGATGTTCCACCCTGTGTTATTGGGTCACCAGCTGTCAGCACTGACTTGATGGCGGTGGATTTGGGCTTGATTAAAGAAAGGCCTGCGTTTCTTTCTTGGAGAAATAGAGTAATGATGGATATTGTGTGTGTGCCTTTCTATCTAAGCCTTCTAAACTCCCAAACTCACTGCCATTGAGTCACTTCCTTTAGGACCGGGTAGAACTGCCCCTGTGGGCTTCTGGGAATGCAATTCTTTATGAGAGTAGAAATAGAAAGTCTTGTTTCTCCCACAGGGTGTTTTCAAAACGCTGACCTTGAGGTTAGCAGCCCAGTGTGGACTCACTAAGCCACTAGGCAAGGCAAATGGAATGACATCAATTCTATGGTAAAGTCAGGCCCATTGAAGCCAAATGTGGGGATTTCTGGGATATTGTCTGTCTTCCTTGATCAGATTCAATAAATGTCTTCTCAGTTTTCCATTTGCTTTCAGGAGGATGCTTTTCTGTATTTTTTTCATGCAGTTAAGATGTCCAGATTTGAAATGAAGTCATAATACAATTTTTAGCTCTCTCCAGCTAGCTTTAACTTCCCAAGAACAACTCAGACTCCTCCCATGAAAAACTTGAGCGTGTTTCAGGATGTACATTACGGTCTTTGGCTTTCCATTTCCGTTCAAGCCAAACACCCATTATCCTTAATTGAAGCTGATTCTACTTGAAGTCAAAGCAATTGGTCAAGTCAGTGGAAAAAGAAAAATAGAATAGCCAAGTTGATTGTCTGGCATTGTGAAGCCATCGATTCTATTCTGCTTTATTAAAGCCATTAGGATAAATGCATTCTGGATTCTCTTTAAATTTGGGAATTTTTCAATTGCTTTGCATTCTATCAGGGACATGCCTTTTATTGTAAAGCCAGTATCTTGCGAAATTTTTATTTTAGCAAGCCAAAGCTATGCATTGTGCCTTACAAATAAGATATTTTGCACATTGGATGCAAATGAAACCATTATTTATCTGATTTTTTTAAACCAGGATACAATTTTTCCCTCACATTTTTTCATTAAAGTATTTGCAAACTTTGAAAATGTATAATTTAAACTAAATTAGTTGACACATAGTTAACATTTGAAGGTTTTTTCCCTCTGTAAAGAACTGGATTGTTCATTATCACACTATGGAGGTGGAAGTGATTTAACGTACTTTGCACCTTTTTTTTTTTTAACACATTAGAAATTGGAGCTGGAAAGGCATGTATGTATTTACAATTTCTGAAAGTGGATGAAGGTGACGGGTGTCCACAGAATATTGTGTGCTTCATCCAGAAGTCCTGTCATGGAAGCCAGGTGCATTTGAAATACATCACCTTTTTTAATACTGAAAGAAAATTATAATTTAGAAATGTGCTGCTACAGTAAGTAGAAAATATTTCTGAGATTTCAAATAAATTGTATCATAGAACATAACCTGCATTTGAGGCTTTATTTTTTTTTTGATGCATACTAACTAGCCTCACAAGATATGTGTGAATGTCCTCAGAATAGAATTTGACAGTTTAGAGTCTAGCTACTTGGAAGAGTATTTATATTTTTAGAAGAAAAAGACTTTTTATGTACACACTTAAATGTATGTACACTCCCATAACTTTAATTTCAGATCCCAATTTTATAATTTGATAATAGGTTTCACATTTTCTTGTGTCAATTGATTTCCATGGCATTAAATAATCATTAGTTTCCTCCATTAGAGACATTTAACTTTATATTAAAAATAGGAGGAACAAATAATATATACTGTAATATATTATAATAATTTATATACAGATTGACCCCAGGAAAAATTAACAGGTGAGACAGACTTTTCTCTTTCAGTGGCCACTGAAGAAAATTACTCATGTTTTCTCCTCTTTTTAAAAATGTCAAGCTCACATTATTTCACTAAATATTTATTGCAGCTTGGTCATCCTATTTATCACTGCTTGACTGCGTGCCCTGAGATGGAAACCTCTTGGTCTCTATGGAGTAGTATTAAAAGCATCTCATAATGAAACTCTCGCCAGAAAGAGGGTTTCAGGGCAAGTGGTCAGGCACAGTGTTCTGGGCAGCTCTGGAGCATTTAATGGAAAGTACAGTTTTAGTGATTCAATTTCATTAAAAACAAAACAAAACAGCAAGTTTTGGCTCTTAGCAAGCTGAATGTTGCCATACCTCCATTATTTTAAAACACATTAGTTGCTAGACATTAGCTGTTAGTGAGCGGGGAAGGCTCTTGATTTTCTAAGATATAATAAAAATAAGAAGTTCAAAGCCAGACAAAGGATGACTAGGCAAAACCTACTTTAATGTATTTGTGCTAGTGGCTATAACACAAACTTCTGTATCATGTAATTTCTATTATTACTACCAACATTATCACAGCTAATAATTTGTTAATTTTCAGAATAAGTCCAGGCGGTAATTTTAGGTTGTGTGGATTTGCAGCTAGCATCGGTATGGCAGAGGACAGACCAGGTAAATAGTCACCATGAGTATTATGAACATAGTTGTGCTTTTCTTAGTTTCCTAGGACTATTGTGGTAAAATGTACAATGAACTAGGTGGCTTATAATAATAGGAATTTATTGTCTTATGGTTCTGGAGGCTGGGAGACTGAGATTAAGGTAATTATCCTATTGATTCCTTCGAGGGCTGTAGGAGAAATACTGCCCATGCCTCTCTCCTCATTTTCGGTGGCTCCAAGAATTCCTTGACTTGCTTCTGCAGCACCACATGCCACAGACCATCTTTCCTCTAGTCTGCATCTTCTCTTCTCTTCTAAGGACACCGATTATATAGGACAAGGACCTACCTGACTTCAGTGTGACCTCGTGCCAACCTCACCGACAATAGACTCTATTTACAAACACATTTCTAGGACTGGGTATGAGAACTTTGGCAGGTCTTCTTGGGAGTCACAATTCAATCCACAACAGTGTCTAAAGCTTAACATTTTTTTTATATTTATGTTTCGTATTCTCAGAGAAGCGTGTTAACTTTTTTATTTAAGGAGATTTTCTTTCTTTTCTTTAGGAGACTATGTTCTGTTCCTTATTTGAAATGGACATCATATGGCAAAACAGTTGGGGAGAAGCACTTATGTAATTTGAAGTTCCGACCACTGGTATTATTTATCCATACCCAAATCAAGATAGGCAATGTGTTTTACTTTGAATGAACACAGTGGTTAATCTATGTACTTATCTGCCCGAAATGTTTTAAAAGAGACTTATAACAGCTCCTGTTAAGGAGCTCTGCTGGTACAGTGGGTTATTGTTAACCTCAAGATCTAAGGTTCAAACCCACAGCAGGAGAAAGATGCGGTGGTCTTTTCCCATCTGAGTCATGGTCTTGGAAACCCTCGAGAGCAGTTCTATGTTATCCTGGAAAGTCACTATGAGCCAGCATCAACTTGATGCAATGGATGCTGGGAGATAGACCAGTGAGAAGAAGGTCTTTATATTCATGTTAAGGACCCCTGGGGGTGCAATGGTTCGGAGCTTCGCTACTATCTTTGAAGTTAGTGAGTCAAACCCAGCAGGGTCTCTGGAGAAAAGATCAGACCGTCTCCTTTGTAAAGAAGCACAGCCTAGGAAGTACATTTTATGCTTTACCTGGTTAGTGTTATCTCATGGCAGACTGCTCCTAGAGGTGAGGATGGCACAAGTCATCTCATGGACTTTCCACATGTTCTCAGGAGAGACCTCTCCCTGGAGAAGGACGTCATGCTCGGTGAAGTAGACAGGCAGAGTAAAAGAGGAAGGTTTTTGATGAGGTGGATTGCCACAGTGGCTGCAACAATGAGCTCGAACAAGAGCAATTATGAGGATGCTGCTGCAGGACTGGGAGGTGCTTTGCTCTGTTGTACGTAGGGCTGCTATGAGTTGCACCTGACTCGATGGCACCTAGCAGCAAAAAAAGACATTGGATATCCATGGGGCATAATATATTCCATTCATGCAAATATTTATAATAGGTTTTAGAAGCATTTGAATTGTGCCTTTATATTGATTAAGTTGACCACGTCATTAAATCATTGCTTTTTGTGAATGACATGCAGGTTCTTTCATATAGATACAAATATATATGAATATTTAAATAACTTATAGAGAGATATATTGTAAAGTATGATTGAAATATCTTTAACTCAGGGCTGTATTTTAGACTGTAATATAATGATCTCATGTAACCATTATGGCATGTAATTATAATAAAAAGCAATAGTTATTGTACTTAAGGCCAAAAAATTAAAAAATATTTTAATAAAAATATTACTCTATCATGTACTCAATAAATTAGTATAGAGAAAAGACTGAGGGAGGGAAGCCACCACTTATCCTAATTCCCAATACTTCATATTTTCTAATGCATCCTTTTTTGGCCCCCTTTTATATCATAATAATACTGCATTTAAAAATTTAGGATGTTTTATTTTGGACCAGATACTATCTCTATTAGGTGTCTCGAGCTGCTGTAACAAAATACCATAAACTGGGTAACACAGAACAAGAGAAATTTATTCTCTCAGCTTAAGAGGCTAGAAGTCTGAACTCCTGGTATGAGCAAAGGTATACTCCTTTGAAAGAGTCCAGGGGGGATTCTGTTTTGATTCTTTTCAGCTTCTGGTGAACGATTCCTGGTGGAAAAGTGAGGTGAGCAAAGGGCTGTGAGCCACACAGTGATTCCTTGAGTTGAAGTTGATTCGATAGTAATGTTGGTGGCACTAGTCGTAGTAATGGTAGTAGTAGTAGTGGGCAATCCTTGATGTTTCTTAGGTCATATCTACAAAATGTTGCCTCAGGCTTTGAACATCATTCTCCTATCTGTGGCTCCGTGTCTAAATGTCTGTCTTCTTATAGGACACCAGTTATATGGGATTTACTTCTTCCCTAATCCATTGGGACCTCGTCTTCATTTTATTGCACCTGCTGAGACCCTATTTCCAAATGAAGTCACTCAAAGTTTTAAGTGGACGTGAGCTCTGAAAGGACACTCTTTTTCTTGGCCATTATTTTATCTCTAGCATATTCTCTTCATCAATTTGTGCGGTTTTCCTGCTTTTTTAGTGTGGTAGATATTTTCTAAAATGATTTATTAATCTTATATCATAATTATTATAAATAAAACTGTAGTAAACATCTTCATGATTATAATGCTTAAGCATTTCTTTCCCTACTTTTTAGGAGACTTGGTGACCCTGTTGGATAAGTGTTGGACTGCTAACTGCAAGGTCAGCAGTTCAAAACCACCAGTTTCTCCATAACTGTAGAAAGATGAGGCTATCTATGCCCATAAAGATTCGCTAGCTCAGAAACCTTATACAGGCTGGCTATGAGTCAGAATCAACTCAGTGATGGTAGGTTTTTATTTTTAGGCTAGCCTTCCAGAAGAAGTTGTTTGCATTTAAATAATGGGGTTTTATTTAATTGTATAATATTTTTATAACACAATATAGAATATTAATAGCATGTAACACTACAATAACTGTAGAAAATAATTCATTTGCTTTTGTCACTTTAGCCAGAATTAATCACTTGAATAGTTATCAATAATGTAGTGCCTGTGTTGACCTCAGTTTTCCCTAATCTTAGAGCAGTTTGTTTTCTGTGTGATAAATGTTTGAAGAGCTCTTATCAAAGTGGTTTACATTAGTTTTCTGCTCTCCTGTAAACAGATTCCAGTATCTTTTCATTTGGGTCATGGTGTTAAGATGAATTGTCTCTCTCTCTTGGCATGTCTTACCTGAAGGGCCTGCCTTCAGCCTGAACGCTACAATCCATCAAGCCCTTGGCCTACCCTGAAGAAAACCCAAACAAACCTTAATCCCCGTATGTTTTATGGATTGTTTCAAGATAATTTAATTATTGGGTACTTATTTACTAACAAAGCCCCCAACCACACCCATTGCCATGAGTCAATTTTGACTCATAGTGACCCTACAGGACAGAATACAAGTGGCCTTTTGGGTTTACAAAGCTATACCTATTTAGGGGAACAGTGTGGGGGAAACCAGCCCCTCACACTCTATCATGGGTCTGATAGGTGCAATTGTACAGTTATGATATATAAAGATTATAGTAAAGTCATAGAGAATAAGAGAGACAGAAGAGAAGGTAAAATGAGGGAGTCAGACACATTTCATCGCAGCTTGCTCACCTCCAAACGGCCATGATCTCACTAGCCAGGTCCAAGCACAACACTGGTGGATGAGAGAGGAGAAGTAAGATGGATTGGAGGAGAGGGGAGAGGGCCAGAGGAGAGAGAGAACCGGAGGAGGAGAGAGTGATTCATTTCTAACCAAACTTATATAGCTTTGGGAGCGTGCAAGCCCCCGATAGGTAAAGCTGTACATCACAGGAGGGGTTGTACTATAGGTAATACAGTTATGGGAGGGGGATGATCTAGGGGTCTACACACTATTGGAAGAGGAGGGATTGGGGGCACACATGTGACAAGATGGGTGGATCCTAGATTCAGGATGGCAGCCTAACATTGGATGTCACTGAGCAGGTTTGACCTCTTCTGAGCTCTCCAGGGAAACAATCACTTTCCTATCCACAGGGTGTGAGCCCCACCTACCATGGGCCAGACAGTAGTCTGATTGCTCTGGATGGCTGAATGGCTTCAGGGAGATAACTTGACAATCATTTACCATTAGTTGCAAGCAGTGTCCTAGTTCTGATATGTATTTGGGGGAGACGAGCTGGGGAACAGCCTTTTTAATATCCTATCTTTCTCTTTCAAGTGACTGGTAGGTTTGAACTGGTGACCTTGCGATTACCCACTCAAATTGTAACACACTTCACCACCAGGGTGCCTTTATAAAACAATTAGAGAAAGAGTTGAAGAATATAGATAAGGACAATAGAGAAGAAGAAAAAAGAGGAGAAATGGAGCTAGAGATAAACACCTGTGTCTAGTTTTTATTTCTCCTCTTTTTCTCTTCTCTGTCTTCTTTTCCAATTCCTATTCCTTCTTAGACGTTCTTTCTGTCATACTCCTTGACAACAAATAATTGTTTTGACTATTTCTGTTTTGATAACATAATATTTTGATACAAATGGGGCAGATAACAAATGGGAAATTATCTGTTTCTTTCTTCTCATTTTTTTGGAATTGTAAGATCCTTTCAAAGAGCTGAAAGATATCAAATCAAGGTTTTCCAGGCTGCCTCCTGGCCAGAAGTTTCAACTGCATAGAGTTCTGCGATTTGCATAAAATAAGTATCATATTCACATAGTAGTTATCTCCAGAAATAACATAGGTTATTCCTGAGTGGCTAATTCTGCTCCTGAAGAATAATATTTTTCAGCCTAACTTCAAGGACTCCCCATTTTAATGAGGAAAAAGGGAGGAAGGTCATAGTTATATTCCCCCTCACCCAGGACAGCTTGCAGAATATTTTCTACTCCTTTTGCCAGGGCTACCAAAAAGAATTTCTGGAGTCTTTTATTGGGAGGGCAATGAGGCTTTCTACTCCTGGAAAGATTTCAGTTCCAGAAGTTCATCGGGGCAGCTCTGCCTATCCTATAGGTTGGCAATGAGTCTGCATCAACTTCGTGACAGGGAGTTGTGTCTTGTTGTTTTTTTAACTTGCTTATTCAAATCTAGCTATGAGTCCTTCATATTTCACTAGTTTGTTGATTTCCTTATTTTGGGGAATGCTGGCTTGGGGGAATTGAACCAATTAAATTAGAGCTGTTGCCCTTTTTTTTCCCCTAGAGGTATCACTTGTGTTAAGGAGAGATTGTAGAAATGCCAGTACTGTTTTCTTGTTTGAAGATTTGAAACAATTTATAATATCTTGTGGACTGCTTGACAACTGCATTTCTCCTAATTGTGCATTGCTCATCAGAGAGAGGGCTTAGCTTTTTATACCTAACTGTGAGGTTCTAAGTGTCAGGAGTTTCAAAGAAGAAGCAGTAGAGCCAAGACCCAAATATTGGTTTAGAACAAACAAGAGAACAACCACAACCAAAACGAACATTTTAAACTACTTAAATGATACAGTTAAATTATAAATAATGCTCTTTTTGTGTCTTAGGGGCTGATCCCTTCCACCCCACTGGCAGAGCTGTACCAGTTGGTAAAATGATCTGTGTTAATTAGTAGGCAGCTGATAGATAACTGTGTCCGCCAAGTACCCCGCAGTCTAGTCCCCACCCCTGGGCCTCTTCAAGATTCAGAAATTAGAGGGGAAGCATGTGGTACTAATTCTCAAGTCCATTCTAATTACTTATGCACTACCAGTTGCATATACAGTTATCTACTGGTATACAAGGGAGTACCTCCCAAACCTGGATTTTTTTCAAAGCTGTGTATTTAATTTTTTTTTTTTACAAAACAACCTTATCACCTTCAAAGAACTGTCCATTATACTTAATACATTTGTCAAGTCTGTGATTCCATTCTTGGACACATTTTTCAAACTCACTCCTCTGTTTGGATGACACCTCCCTTGCTTTTTTCTTTACCTCTTCTTTGTCTCCCAATCACTGTCCTTTCATGTTCCTCTGCATTCATGGAAACAAAAAGAAGTCATGCCAAGCAAGGTGAGGCGAGTAAGGTACATAGGGCAAGAGAAACATGCCACTTTTTTTTGCCCAAAACTGGCATACTGAGATGGCTGCGTGATGTGAGCAGGTGCACTGTCACAGTGGCAAAACCACCTTCCCTTCTGCCATAATTCAGGCCTTTTTAGCCAAACACGGTTGCACAGTCTTTTCAGAACCTCTAAACAGAAAGCTTGATTAATACTCTGACCTGGTGGAACAAACTACAAACACACTACAGAGTCGACATTTTCGACCATTTGGGAAGTTGATGGCTGTTCAGAATGAGGGTTTGACATCAGTTGACATTTCATCTTTTTAAAAATGAGAAAATCACTCATACACTTGAGTTTTTCCCATAGTATTGTCCTTGTAAGTTGTGTTCAACATCACAACAGTTTCTGCAGCACTTTTCCTGAGCAGGAAACAGAATTTCACAGCTGCATGCTGTTCCCTTAAATTGGCCATCACAAACAATGAGGTTTGCATGTAACTGCTTTCATGAAAACATTCACTGTGACCAGAGAGAACCTTAGCAGGCAATGCCACTGGGTGCACTAACTCAGAACGAGTTACTCAATGCTTGCCTAGCAGGTATTACAAAAGCTCAGTCCAATGGAGCTTTCCCCCATATTTTTTGGGTACCGCCTCACATAGGGATTGGTTCCATGACATTCCCAACCATAAAAAATAAATTCCTTATGCCCAAGGCCCTGACATATAACGTTGAGATAGTTGCATATAATTTATGCATATGTTCCTGTATATTTTCAATCGTATCTCTAAAAAAAAAAAACCACCTTCAAAAAACAAAAGCATTATTACCACTGAGTCAATTTGTAGGGCAGGGGTGAACTGCCTCTGAAGGTTTCCAAGGCTGTAAATCTTCATGGGAGCAGAAAGCCTCCTTTCTCCTGCAGAGCCTCTAGTGGCTGGTTCATTTCAACAGCTGACCTTGCAGTTAGTAGCTTAACACACTACGCCACCAGGGCGCTCTAAATTTGCCACCAGGGCTCCCTAAGTTTAAATCGTATTAGGTAATGTAAATACTCTAGAGAAATCTTCTCTGGATTACTTACAATACCTAATACAATGTAAATGCTATGCAAATAGCACTTTAATTTACCTCTTCACCTTTGAGGGATTGCTTTAACCACTTAATTCCTTCTCCTTGCCCCATTACTTTCAGTCTACAATTAATTGAATCTGTGCTGCAGAACCAGCAGGTACAAAGGCTGACTGTATATTTTAAACCATGTTCCTGCTGTCAACAGTCTTCAAATGTTTCAGGATTTCTAGCACTGCTGGACTTTCCCACCTCCCTCTCCCAGATTTGACACCAACTTATGCTTCAGATGCTACTTACTTTCTAAGCCCGGTTTGCCCATCTGCATCGTGGATCTGCTGAAAGCAGCCTACTAAGGATGGTGAGTAAATTCCAGTTGGAATTTGTAAAACGCTTGCAGATTTTCAGTACACCTGTAAAGAAAAGCCCTGGTATCATAAAGGTTATGTGCTGGAATGTTAACCACAAGGTTCGCTGTTCGAAATCTCAGACACACTCTAGGACAGTTCTTCTCTATCTGATAATGTCGATGTGCATCATGGAGATGATACAGTGCGTTTGGTTTGGTTTGGTCAAGGGGTTTACATGTTAGCAAGTATATGGACTGTGATTTGTCATTTATCAAACCACTCCAAAAATTAATGGCAGTTAGGCAAGAGTCTGTAAATTGGCAAATTGGAGTTTATTCTGCTGGGCCGTCCTTCTGGTCTCCCTAGAGGTTCTCTCTGCAGTTGAATTGGAAGTCCTTGTAGGGACCACCTGATCTAAGAAGCCTTGTAATACATGTCTGGAAGTGGACGGGGTTCAGGAGGTCATGCCAACAAAACTGTGGGGTTCTTCATGTGGAACCTGGTTTCAAAAGCATCCTGAGAGGATAGCTGTACTGGGCAAGGATCTCTCACATTTCTGTGCGCGTTATGCTTTCTGATTTCCCATTAGCCAAACAAGTTATATGGCAAAGCTCAGATTCAAGGGGTAGGGAAGAGATGTTACCTTTTGATAAGAACTATGAAATATTTGTGATATTTTCTCCAGTGGTTACTAGTATGTGATTATATTTATTCTGATAGAGATTCTACCCCAAAACAAATGTTTTAAAGACAGTTGTTCCTGTCTAGAGAAATCATCATGAGCATATGGAAAAAGATAATGGCATTTTACTTTGAGTCGGCTTCTCACGCTCTCCTGCTAAGATGCACTGTGGGATAACTAGGAATTCTGTATTATTATAATGTGTTGGAGAAGATACATTTATAAAATTGTTTTATGGTTCTCTCTCTCTCTTTTAATTGCTTTCATATGTAAATTATTGTTTCAGCAGATGAAGGCTTGGCTTACTCTGGCTTTCTTTCCCTCCACCTTGTCTAGTGCCTGTGCATCTAGTTATTGGTTGATCAACAGAATTACTGCCAGATATAGTTAAGGATTTTCACATTCGACATTAGACATGATATTGCCATTTTGTTATGTTCATTTGTGGATCTTTATGGTTTTCAGTAATTTGCTTGACAAAATAGTTATTTGTTAGGGTGTGCTACGTCTTTGTGCCCTGAGTTTTAAACCAAAGATTTGTTTTCCATTGTAGATTTAAATCTGATCTCTGTCCGATCTGACTAGAAAGTGCAGACCCAACTCTGGATCTGCCTTTTTTGTATGGAACAGACAACTTCATTAGCGAATGGCTTCTCCTCTGCTGCCAAGGACACATCTGCTGTCGGCATCTCACACCCTGCGAACCATTTGAAATGTGCTCTCCTGGATGCCGATTAAGTATAGTATCCATTTTGCAGTAACCAATTTCCAGAGAAAGTTCAGATCATTCACCTTGTCTAATTACTGTCATCAATAATATTTATATTAAACTCAGGCCATCACTAGTCATATTGATTATATGTTTGTTTTAGTTATAGGACAAAGCACCTAGTATTTGACCCCTAATCCATAAAGGAGTGACTTCAGAATTACTGTATTCTTTCAAGGCTCTTTGGTGTAACTGACTCTTTTCAAATATATTTCAGTGTTTACTATGTCGGTATATTGTAACCTAATGTTTCAGGGACCTAGATATGGAAATCCATTTACAGTGAACCCTCGTTTATCGCGGTTAATCGGTTCTAGACCCTACCATGATAAATGAAATTCCGTGAAGTAGGATTCCTTATTTGTAAATCAAATATTTTCATAGTTAGAGCATAGAGGACATGAAAAAACACCCT
>NW_022103958.1:22157323-22159132 GCF_000313985.2 Echinops telfairi
TACAGTATGAGCCAATCAGTGGCAGTAATGACAGAGCATGCGCTGTTACGCAAAAACCGCGATAGAGTGACGCCACGGAAGTCGAAGCGCGAAGTGGCGAGGGTTCACTGTATTTAGAAAGTTTTATCAATATTCACATTCATATACTAGTCATTGCTTACTCTTCTGTCTTGATGTGGTTATATAGACATAGATGTGATTGTATTCTTTTTCTTTGGACTCAAAAATTCTAATGTTTTGATTCTATCCACAAACTATTTTGAGTGTTTCCTTTGCTATGTTTAGATTTGATACTCGAGAGCTGCGGGCTGCGTTTTGATTCCAAACACCCATGACGGGCATTTAGGACTTTGAGTAATGATCCACCCCACCCCCACCCACTGTCGCTGAGTAGTAAATCCCACCCCCCACCCACTCTATAATTCAGAATACACTGTTTCCGAGTTTTCCAAGACTCTAAATTTTGATCGGAGAAGATGAGATGGCCTCATCTGTCTCCCAGGGAATGGCTAGTGGGTTTGAACTGCTGACTTCTCATTGAGCGGCATAATGCTTAACCCATCGTGCCACCAGAGCTCCTTTGGGGTAATGTTTGGACTTTTAATAAGTACCAGATAATCCTTGTCTGTGGATACTTTCTGCAGTTCAAGTTCTCATAACGTTCGTTCTTTATATACATAAAATAACGGAGCTCTCCTGGTAGACTCTGAGTCTGTATCGATTTAATGTAGAATAATAAGGAGTAGGATTTCTAAATACTTGTTTCCCAGAAAATGGACATATCTACTGTTTGACATGAGTAGATAAAAAATTGCTTACTAAGTATACTTTCTCTTTTCCCCCTCAACATTTAATTTTCCTTAAAAGAGTTCATAGTTTACTTGTAGATCAATATTTGAGTGTTCTTTGTCCAATGACCTGTGTGTTAGGATCCGAAAGTCAGAGAAAGAAAGATTCCAAGAATTGAGAGGTAAGTGGGATCAGGATTGATAAACATGGAGGTTTTTGTCCTATGGAATATCTGTCAAAAGCTGTTGGCCAGACTTAGATTTTTCTCCTGAGTTCCCCTGGGCAGCATTGCCATTTTGTCTTCCCACGTGCACAGCAGCCGTTAAGTGGCAGGAATAACAGGTGACCCTCTGAGAAAAGAGGCCCCAACACACAAATATAACTTTGAACCTCATTGTCGTGATGACATTCCAGCCCCCAACCAGACTCACACTCACTGTCAGTGAGTCACTTCTGACTCCTTGTGTCCCCTGTGGATTTCTGAGACCGGAACTGTTCTCAGGAGCAGAAAGCCCGTCTTTCTCCTGTGGAGCTGCTTGGGGTTTGATGATTAAGCTGGAAAAATATCTCGAATGAATTCCTCCCCTCCTTTGTTTCTTAAAACCAACTTTCTAGGGGTATAAATTATGTAAAATAAGGCATACAGTTCAGTGAATTTTGACAAATGCATACACTCATGTAATACCAGTACAATAAAAATAGAGAGTAATTCTCTCATTCCACAAGTTTCTCAGTGCCTTTTCCCTGTCAATCTCTGTCTGTACGCCCAGCCCTAGCAAACAGTGATCTCATTGTTGTCCCTATGAATTAGTTTGTGATATTAGAATAATGTAAACATGGAATCGTATCTTTTTTTTAAACATCTTATTAGTGGCTCATACAACTGTTATCGCAATCTATACACACATCAATTGTGTAAAGCACATTTGTACATCAGTCTCAAAACATCTTCTCTCCACTTAAACCCCCAACATTAGGTCCTCATTTTTCCCCTCCCTCCCCACTCCCCCCTCCCTCATG
>NW_022103958.1:22159964-22190197 GCF_000313985.2 Echinops telfairi
TGCTTATTCACCTGCTTTGTCTTCAGCGGTTTTGTCGGGAAGGTGAGCATCATAGAATGCCAATTTAATAGAAGAAAGTATTCTTGCGTTGAGGAAGTACTTGAGTGGAGGCCCAATGTCCTTCTGCTACCTTTATACTAAACCTATAAATATAGGCTCATAGATCTATTTCCCTATCCTCATATAAATATATTGCATATGTACATGTCTTTATCTAGACCTCTATAAATGCCCTTTTCCTCCCAGCTCTTTCCTCTATTTCCCTTGGGAATCATATCTTTAGATGGTTCATTTTGAGGTGCTTTCCATCAGGTTTGGGTTTTCAATTTGTATTTGTCTGTCTCCAGTGTGAGCTTCTCTTCATTGCTGAGTAGGATTTCATGATATGAGTCTACCACATTTTGTTTACCCAGTCACTCACCAATGGATATAAACCCTGTCTGGTTGTTTTTCACCAAGTCTTGTTTTTACCCCACAAATACTGTTTCCTCTCTTTAAATTTGAATTTCATTCATCTTGTGCCATTTGCTATATATGACTTGGATATACACCTTTCCGATACACTGCAATTAAAACCAGTAAGTGGTTAAAATTTGTATGGGGAATATATATCTAAGTGGAATCATTTGTGCATTTTTAACATTTTGAATTCTTAACGATTTCTTTCCTAAAGGAAATTGCTTCTACTCAAGAGAACATATTCTTCTAAAGGGGTCACATTTATTTCTGGGTCATTTGGTCACTTTGATAGCAGCAGTCATGGAGATTTTTGTAGGAATGCATGCTGATGTCTAACTAGACCAGTCCCTTACTGAAGTATTTTCTTGTTTCACAAAAGCAGTGCATGACATTTAGAGGGATTTTAGTTAAACAGGCTGATAAATGGAATGCAAATCTTCTTTGAAATTTATGGTCTCTTAGATTTTCATAACTTTTTTTTCTTTTGAGCACCAAGCATCTGTACTTGAAGTTGCATTCACTAAAAGGAGATGCAATCTCTCCATTGATCAAGACCAGTTTTCCCCTTGCTAATTTTAGTTTCTTGATAAAAGAAATGAGAATTTAGGGAGTCTGTAATCCATCTTCTTTTACATCTTCAGACTTAGTTTCCTAAATAGTATATTAATGCCTAAATAAGTCAACATTTAAAAGATTTCTCGGGCTTTCTTCTTTTCCCTCTCTCTTTATCTCTCTGTTATTTTCTGCCTCCTCCTCCTCCTCCATCTGTACAGTTCTTTTCTTCCTCTGCTTCCCTGTAGCCACAAAGTTCCACCCCCCCGCCCCCCACTCCCTCAGACGATTGAACACTGAAAGAGAAATTCTGTTTTCAGATCTCTTTTGACCATTTCACCCATGGAATTTTGGGTTACTTGCTCAATGAGAATACTGGAGCAAGTTTTGTATCTTATACCCTGGAAAGCCCCCAGATCTGGTCCCATTGGGATCTCTGTTTTAGAACCTGCCTTAAGATCTTCATAGCATAGTTCAGTTTGCTTTCCCACCAGAATTCCAGCCCAATGTAGCTCTTTAAAATTGCCAATGTAATGACCACTTTATTAGTGTCAAGATCATATATATGTCTGTATATATATATATATATGAGAGAATGTATCTCTGTGTGTGTGTCATTTCAAAAAGTTCAGGAAAAAATTCTACTGCTTTTCAATTCCATTTTATCATACATGTTGAAGCACTGCCCCCCCACCCATATATGTCTAAACAACTAATTAAGCTCCCAAAGGCACCTTCTGATTCAAGGTTTTCCCTTCCTCACCAGCATTTCCTTCCTCCTACTCAGAGTTGCTTTGACTGCACTAACTGTGAGGCTCCTGGGATTCTATCTCATTCCATCTCACGCTAAACTAATCACAGCATTCTTTAGCTTAGTCATGATGATCTGACAATTAGGCAGTTCTACTGGTGCTTTCAAATACAGACTGGGTCCCTGATGAGCCAGTTGGCCCAGTGGGTGGGCAAATGGGGCAGTAAGGGAGGTAAGGTGAAGGCTCATCAATAAGGTGGGATGGGTTGTCTTTCAGTGCTACTGGAAGAAAATTACAATTTGTCATTTGGTTTGGAACTATAGTTGGAACTATAGAACCAATACCTCTTACAGAGAGAAGCAAAATCAAGCTCAACTAATAGAGAGGGGGTCAGTGCCACTGATCTAAAAATTGAAACCACCAGGCATAGCCTATGGTGTAATCTTTCACTCTCTGCTTCTAACCAAGGTTTAGTAAGCCTGTACTGTTTGGCCACCACCTGTCTGGTGGTGGTTTGCATGTTGCCATTACGAAGCTAGAAGCTAGGTCACTGGGATTTCAAATAGCAGTGGGGTCATTATAGTGGACAGGTTTCAGAAGATCTTCTGGACTAAACAAATTAGAAAGACTGGGAAATCTTCTTAAAAATGACTCAGTAAAAACCCTAATGAACACAATAGAATATTGTCCAATATAGTGCTGGAAGATGAGCCAACGGTTAGAAGGCTCTCAAAATCACAGTAGCAGCAACAATGGACAGCGGTCTACCCATGATGGTGAAGACAAGGCGGGAGTAGGCAGCACTTCACTGTCATGGTACGTCAAGGTAACATAAGTTGGAGCCCACTTGTCAACAACTAACAAAACAACATACTGTCTAAGGAGTTCTGTGCTATGTCGGTGGCAGAGAGGGAGTGTCTTCTTGGCCTCAATGTGCCTTCAGGTCAACGTCCTTGCCATCAACTTAACATTCAAAACCATATTAAAGAGTACTTGCAGGCATGCATGAGATAGCAAGTATTCTGTGCACACAAGCCACTGAGACACTCCTTCCCACCTTTAGCCTTACTGTGTTGTGAGGGAGCAGACACGGAAACAAGTGATGGTAGTGCATTGTGACACAAGTGATGGTAGTGCATTGTGACACGGGCAAATGGGAGTGGTACCCAGTGCCACGGCGATCTGAAATTCTCTGCTGACTTAGTATTTCTTGTAGACTGGCATCTGGTGGAAAACTCATGGTGGGAAGAAAATGAATTTTGTCATCTGAACTCAATTCATTGTTTGAGAGAGGCTTTTATTTCGGCAAAATGCATAACTTACTCTTGCAGACCATTTTGATTTAAACGACCACAGAACATATAATTAGAACTATAGTGTTAATAGTCTTTAAATGATGTTAATTGTATTTGAAACTTATCTTTGGTAGGTGTTTTGCATTTGAAGAAAAAATTATATTTCATATTTAGAGATGTCAGGAGTAATTGTCTGGTATAAAATGAAGGACCTTTTCACAAATGATCAGATGCAGTCTGTGAACATGTTTCTAAAGTGGGATATTGAAGCTCGCGATTGGAGGGTCATTCTTTTCTCAATCTCCATGATATCTTCTGCTGTCAATAATTTAATGTGTCAGCAGCTGACTATTATATTTTTCATAGAGCGCTAGCTTTGGTTGTTTTTCAGCATCTCTCACATAAATCGGCCATGTAGAAAATTAGCAATTAATCATTTTAACATTAGTGAAATATTGGTTATGACGATGTGTACTTCTAGGTAATTGAATTAAATGGCAAGGCATCTAAGTCATTGCAGTGTTCTCTATCTCATAAACATGATATAATGGGACTCAATTAGTAATTCTTTTTATAGGCACTTCCAGGTAAGCTGCTCTATTTGGAATTTGCTTTTAAATTTCTACTATTGTCTTACCAGGGATGGGCTTTAAACAAGGCATTTTTCTGATTGAGTCTCAAATGGATGAGAGAGCGTCTGCTACGTAGCCAGTGTCTACCAGGGCTGATGTCAAGTCTAATGGAAGGGCCAACTTCACATTTCATGATTGTAACCATGTGTAGTCTTTCTCAATTAAAGCAAGGCGGTGGCTTACACTCTAGCTTTTGAGTAACACAACCTTGTGCTAACGAATTTTGCCGGGCCTTCCTGCTCTACTGTCTTCCATCTCTAGGCTGCAAAGCTGCTGTTGTGGTGTATGTGAGCAGACAGTTGTAGAAGTGAAATCAGAGACCATGTGAGATCCTTCCTTTAAAGTGCTTAAAAATGAAGTAGCACATAAATGTGTAATATTTGTTGATCATCACTGTCGTTGGTTTTTCCTTAATTTGCTTTGCTGTCCTGGGGCACTGTGGGTTAGGCATTGGGCTGACATGCCAGCAGTTCAATCCCATGAGCCATTCCTTGGGAGAAAGTTGAGGCAGAATGCTCCTGGGAAGGTTTTTTGTAGCCTTAAAAGTCCTAAGGGACAGTTTTACTCGCCGAGGGTTGTGGTGAATCAGAATTGTGCTGATGGCAGTGGGCTTGCTTTTTAGTTATTTTGTCCTTCCATGATTGTCTCAGGATTCTTCTGTCAAAGTTGAAGTATTCCTTTAGCAGTCCCCATCATTACCAGCCACAAAATATGTCCCCCTTTAACTCTATCAAACTGACAAGTATAGGAAAGATAATGGTATCTTCTCAGCTATTGGTGCTTATGACAGATCCATATACAAATGGTACTGACACATTTAGGTCTGGATTAGTTTCCTGTGGCTGCTATAACGAATCCCTGCACACTTTGTGACTTACAATAGCACATCTTTTTTACATTGCAGCATTAGAAGTCAGAAGTCCTAAAATCAAGGTCTCTGTAAGGCTATGTTCTTTTTATTTTCTTTTTAAAATCATTTTATTGGGGTCACATACAACTCTTATCACAATCCCTACGTACATTCACTGTGTCAAACACATCTGTACATTTGTTACCATCATTATTCTCAAAACATTTTCTTTCTACTTCAGTCCTTGGTATCAGCTCCTCATTTTTTCTCCTCCCTCCCTATCCCACCTCCCTCATGAACCCTTGATAATTTATAAATTATTATTTTTTTGTCATGTTTTATACTGTCCGACGTCTCCCTTCACCCACTTTTCTGTTGTCATCCCCTGGGGAGGGAGTTATATGTAGATCATTATAATTGGTTCCCCCTTTCTACCTCACCTTCCCCTGACCCTCCTGGTATCAGTACTCTCATTATTGGTCCTGAGGGGTTTTTCTGTCCTGGATCCCCTGTGTTTCCAGCTCTTACCTTTAGCAGTGTACATCCTCTGGTGTAGCCGATTTGTAAGGTAGGATTGGGATCATGATAGTGGGGTGTGGGGCAGGGAGGAAGCATTAAAGAACTAGAGGAAAGTTGCTTGTTTCATCATTGCTATACTGCACACAGACTGGCTCATCTCCTCGCTGTGACCCTTCTGTAAGGGGATGACCAGTTGCCTACAGATGGGCTTTGGGTCCCACTCCACACTCCCCCTCATTCACAATGATATCATTTTTTGTTCTTTGTTGTCTGATACCTGATCCCATCAACACCTTGTGATCACACAGGCTGGTGTGCTTCTTCCATGTGAGCTTTGTTGCTTCTCACCTAGATGGCTTGTTTATCTTCAAGCCTTTAAGACCCAGATGCTATATCTTTTGATAGCTGGATCCCATCAGCTTTCTTCACCACATTTGTTTATGCACCCACTTTGTCTTCAGTGATCATGTTGGGAAGCTGAGCATTATGGAATGCCAGTTTAATAGAACCAACACCATGTTCAAATGCATTTATTTTTATTTGGTCTTCCTTATTCAATATCCAACTTTCACACGCATATAAAGCTATAGAAAATACCGTGGCTTAGGTCAGGCACGACTGATTCATCAAAGTAATACCCTTGCTTTTTAACACTTTAAAGAGGTATCGTGTATCAGATTTACCTCATGCAATGTGTCATTCGATCTCATGGTTGCTGCTTCCATAAGCAGTGATTGTGGATCCAAGCAAGATGAAATCTTTGGCAATTTCAATCTTTTCTCCATTCAGCATGATGTTGTCTCTTGGTCCAGTTGTGAGGATTTGGCTATTCTTTCCATTGAGTCATCCGCACTGAAGGTTGCGACCCTGGATCTTCATCAAGTGCTTTAGGTCCTCCTCGCTTTCAGCAAGCGGGGTTGTGTCATCTGCGTATCGCAGAGTGTTACTAAGCCTTCCTCCCATCCTGATACCACCTGCTTTTTCATATACTGCTGCCACTCTAATGACTTGCTCAGTATACGAACTGAATGAATATGATGAGAGGCGGTAACTCTGACACACATCTTCTCTGATTTTAAATAACGCAGTATTCACTTACTCTGATTCTTCTTCTGAATCAAATCTGAACCGCTGGCAGTTCCCTGTCATTGGGTTGTTGCAACCATTGTTGGATGATCTTCAGCAAAAATTGTCTTGACTGTGATATCAGTGATATGTTCTATGTTTTGAACATGCTGTTGGATATGTAGCCATTTCTGAAAACTGTGTTCATTGCCTAAGTAACTGCTTTTTGATTCAGAAGCTCCATTATAAGGCTTCAAATAGTAGTTTCAAAGGGAATGTGAGGTCACTTTGAAATCGGAAGGTCCTTGGCTTTCATTCTGATTCCCATATCAAAAGGGCTGGATACTTTAAAAATTGATTCTGTACTTCCTTTAAGAGAGGAAAAGTACTTTAAAGCTTTCCCAAGGTGCCGAATTTATAACTGTGGTTCAGCTAAGATGTGCAGTTGTGAATTCTTCTCATTCTGGCTACAGTTAAGAAGCTAATATACATTCTGGCTACAGTTAAGAAGACAGCAGTTTTTGTTTGTTTGTTTTAATGAACAGAGAGCCTGGGTAGAGCTGTGCACTTGGTTTTTGGTAGACTGTTTAATGGTGTTTGGGGGAAAAGACTAAACCTGTGGAACCATGTAATTTCCTACATTTTGTCTGAGTAGTGAGCCAGGCTGCTCGATAGCCAGTTTGAACAGCGTGTTCTTATAGAGAATATATATAGTTTTCATAGAGCTCACCTAAGGATTAATTAGGACCTGGATCTTTCCCTCTAGTTCCTTACTCCGTTTTGCTCGTTTTATAGTTTGAAGTTTTACAGTGTGAGAAGGGTACATTTTGATCACTTTGGTTTTATTTTCTGTACTGAATTTCAGAAGTTGCCTTGAAACTTGGACAGCTGACCTTTCAGTCTATTGACGAGCCATTCTGAGTTCTCGCGCTGCTATCTAGACAATTCTGACTCATAGTGACCCCATAGGACCGAATCGAACTTGAACTGTGGGTTTCAGAGACTGTAACTCTTTACTGGAGTAGAAAACCTCATCTTTCTCCCCTGGAGCAGATTGTGATTTTGAACTGCTGATTTATGATAACACAAGGGGTAACCAGTATGCCACCAACACTCCTGATTTGATGTAGCCAAATCAACAGGGTTTTTTGAGTAGCTCTTAGGTTCATGGAACCTTGCTGTGACTACCGCAGTGAATTAGGCACAGAGTCTTAGAGTGGGGAAAGCCGTCAAGTTCAGATTCAATTTTAGCTCTAATTTCATTCCAGGTCTTAGTAAAAGTGAAGCTCTAGGCAAATTTTTAATCCTTCTGAGTTGCTTTCTTCACATTCTAAAGTGGGAGAACAAGACCCACTTTCCTTGCAGGGGTGTCAGCAAGATTAGATCGGGGTAATGTATGTGCAACCATCAAGTACAGTATCTGGTACAGAGCAGGTATTTCATAAACGTTAGTGTCCTTCTTCAAAGAACTCACAGTCTAGTGGGAAAGATGAGCTATCTATAAATAACTCTAGCACAAGACAAAAATGATAAGTGGCACAGGAGATCCAGATAAGGAGCTCTTGGAGTTCAATGACAAATTCTAGTTATGAGGATCAGAGAGGACTTCTTCGAATGAGCAAGTTGGTGACGTTTTAGCTGTCCCATAAAAAAATGGAGTAGGATTTAAACATGTAGAGATACAGTCTCTGTGATTTATATTCCCATTTCCTCCTTGATCCCTCCCCCCTGGTCATCTTCTGTATTACAGTTCGTGAATTGCACAGTTCTGCCTCTATCCCTTTGGCAGAAGCTCCTGTTAATGTATTATCAAGGGCTAATTTCCTGCCTTGAAAGGGCAGTTTGGGCCAATACCTCTGCACTGATTACAATTTTATGTAATGTAAATAGAATAACACAATTTATTTTTTAAGCGGTAAGTCATTTTTATTTCCTCTGATATGACTTCTAATAATGAGGTGTGTCCAATTAGAGTAAACCCATGCATTTGCTTGGTTTACAAGGATCTTTGGTAGGTTTGGGGTAAGCTCTTGGTGAGAATTCTTCAGGGTTCTTGACATCAAAATTTTCTTTCAGAGAAAAAGCAATTGTCAGATTTTTTATTTTTCTTTTAGACTGTGTAGTGCTGGATATCTTCTGCTTCTGACAGTTGCCCACACAGCTGGATCCACCTGTGTGACTGGGCATCAAAGGCCTTCCGTAATAGCGGTCTGACCTCCATTGGCCTCTGCAGCTCATTGAAGACCTGATTTAGAAAATCGACTCATTTTGCACAGCCTACTGAGCAGCTATTTGGAGGTTCTGTCTCCTAGTGACTTAGAGCTTGAACTGGCTTGAAAGTCCCAAATGTGGGATTTCTGTTTTCTTTATTTCCCTGCAAAATAGAACCTCCACCCAATTTTCATTAAGCTACCTCTCATACTCCTATTTATGTTAGTGCTGTATTCTCCCGTCTGGTTCTCTTTTAAAATTGTTTTGGATCCTTTAGATTTTACTTTGAACTTTTGACTTCAGGACAGTTCTAATTAGAGTATGGGTGTTACAAGTTATTAATAAAAATTAATAGCTGTTAAAAATTCAGGAAACTAAGCTTCAACAAGTAGGCCTGGTGGCACTGTCAGGTAAGTTGTGGGCTGCTCACCACAAGGTTAACAGTGCAGCTGCTCCTTGGGAGAAAAAGGAGGCTTTCTTCTCATTTTGACAATCCGATGTAAAGGGTTGCCATGACTCCGAATTAACTTGATGCAGTGAATTTGCTTTTGATTTACATGGTCAGTTTCAGTATGGAGGAATATTCAGGTAAGTGGTTGCATATTTGTTTGTTTGTTTTCCTAGTTCCTAATAAACACATCCAGAGACTATTATATTGGGATTCTAAATAATCCTTTGCTCACCTGGCTTGGCCCTCCACTATTGGCTGGGACTCTTTCTGTCTTAATGAGAATTGCTGCCTGTGAGAAGTTGGCGATGAGGATTTAGAAAAGTATCGTCTGCCTCCTTAGGGTGAAGTCTGTGGCATTTTGGGGTCCTGTTTATGCTTTTGAGTGAGAAAGATGTGACATCTCCTTCTGTAAAAATATACAGTCTTGGAAACATACTCGCTTATAGGTTTGTCATGATTGGACCCAAGTCGACAGCTTGGGTTCGGTTGTTTGGCTCCAACCAGCAGAGGTTTGTGAGGAGGGAAGAAATCCTGTCCGTGCTCCTGTGACCAGGTATTGGTCATCTGAGTGGGCTAACAGAGGGTAGGGATTTCCCTGAGAAAGGTAACTACTAGCAGCAACAGGTTGAACCTTCACATGAGGCTAATTCTTTTGAAAACAATAGTAACACTCAACAAAAGGTAGTTTGTGAAATTTTAGACTATGTTTAGTACCCTTTGGCAATCATGGAAGCAGAGAATGCATTACAGTAGATATGAGTATGTCTACGATGACTGGATGCATGTGAAGTGGATGGCTTGATTGGGAGAGGGTAAAGACCTTGAACAGTTTTCTTTAACCTGTTATTACTCTTCTTTCTGATTTGTGTTTTGCTCTACTCTGTTTTGAAGGCTCCCTGGTGGTATGGTGTGTTACGAATTGGGTGTCGAACCATAAGGCCAATGGTTTGAAGCCACCAGCTGTTTCAAGAGAGACATGTGAGACTGTGTGCTCCTGTAAAGATTTAAAGCCTGGGAAATCCTATAGGGTCACTCGGACTTGGCATTGACTGGAGGACAGTAGGTTTTTGTTGGTTGTGTGTTTGTTCTTAGGGTTACACTGTTTTAAGCTTTCTCTGCTTCCTTTAAGTACATGGGTTTGAGTGTTACAGGATATTTTGTTTAATATAGCATTGGTTATACCCTGTATTTGATGAATCTATTGATTTCAATATTTATGGAAAAATCATATTCTATCAGCTAATCTACCAAGGCTTTCACTGATGCAGACATCACTCTGCTCTTGGTCTTTTTGAAGGATCTTGAGCAACATGACTGCATTTAGAACATCTACTTCCAAAGCATAGAGTTGAGGGCCACACATCTTTTGTTACCATGGTTTTAAGATTTGCTACTTTATTGACAAGAATCTGTTTCAAATTCTAGACCAATAACTGTATTATGACTCAAAAAAAATACAGGGGAGCCTTGTGTCTACTCCCTAGAGAGTAAAACTTGACTTTGAGACAAGGTATTCTATGTCCTAGCCAAAATTCTGATGGTTGTGTTTGTGTGTGTGTGTTTTCTTTTTTCCTTTTTATAATTTTAATGCAGCTCAACAATGGGACACCACTCTACTTTGGAACCCAAGAGTGAATTAGCAGGTGACCTCAGTGTGCTTCATATTTTTATGGGCTGGAGGGAATTATACTCTGTATCAGTCTTACCAAAGAGACTCCTGGAAAGTTAGTAGTTGTTCATTAAAAACTGGATCATGATTACAATAAGTTTTTGAAAGGATGAATTAAGGTAAAACTGATTTCTTTCTGCTGGTATTTTTCCAGAGTCTGTAATATGTTAACATGTAGTGAAATTTCAGACAGGTGAAGCATGGAATTTTCTCACATTTTTGAAAACAAAGCCCTCCTTCCCCACAGCTTTATTTACTTATTTCCAGAGTCCTAATTGGATTTGTGTTCCACAGAACATAATTTGGGCAATGCTATTATTAGGATCTAGAAATGAGTATTTAAAATTCCTTTTTTCTATTAAAATTCAATAGCATATCTCTTGGGTCTGGGCTTCTAAGTGTCTAGTTAAGTGCTTCTAAAACTTTAATATGCATGCAAATTTCCTGGATAGCTTGTTAAAATGCAGACGTTGAATCAGTTGGTCTCCATGGGGGTCAGTGATACTGCCTTGCTAACAAGCTCCCAGGTGATGTTGATGCTGCTGGCCTTTGATCCACATGTTAGTAGCATGAATCTAGAGACACTTAGGGTATTCTCTATGGAGAGCCGTAATATGCTCTCTGCCACCTGGAGCCTAAAGACTCCAGGTGTTCAGTGTAGCATTCCCTTAAGGGACAGGAAGTTGCAGTTCTCTTGGTAGTTTTTATATTACATAAATGACCCATTTACAAAATCCTTTGACTCTGTTATTTTTACTTCTAATTTTTCATGATAACAAAGGGCACATACTATAGGTTCAGAGCAAACTCACACAGATGGCTATGTGCTTTTATAAGTGATAGGCACTCAAGTAGCCTGTGAGTGTTTGAGGAGTCCCTTATTGGATCATTTAGGTCTCTATTCTAGAAACAGTAGCTTTGAATGAAAGAATGCATCCAGAATGCTTAGTTAGACTTACACACTTAACCCCCTCCCTGCTTCAACACTCATTCCCCTAACCGAGGGCAAGACTTTACTGATTCTTTACATGAGGTTTCCCCCCCGCCCCAAATAATTCAGAAGGGGCTTTGATGGTTTAATCTAAGTCTGTGTGACAAATAAGGTTAATCTCTTGTGCCTACTCCATCCATTTATTCTCTGATAGCTAACAGATATCTGCAGGATTCCAAAGCTGTAGTCTGAGCTTGAAGGAAAAATGGGTACATTTATTGATAATTTCTTCTTTGGGCACGGTAAGGTAACCAGCTCTACAGGAACTGAGTTGCATATGTAGGGACTCCAAAAGGTATGGGAAATGGAATGAAAAGATAATGGGATTTTTCCATGAACTTTAGGAAGCTCTCTCCTATTTTGACACCCCTGCTAAGGTCTTGGATTATGCTGGCACTAAATTGCTAACACGTGATTTTTGAACCCTCCTCCCAGGTAGTTAGCATCTGTGCTGCCCAATACGTAAATATTAGTTAGAGGTGTTAGAAAAAAATGATTTTCTTCAAAGACCATATTATTTTTTTATTCTTAAAATGAATTTTTAGACAGTGCTCTCAATGTTATCTGGCAAGATTCTACTGAAATACCTCGATTGTGCTAAAAATAAATGTAATTTTATGTCCTGAAACCCATTCACACTGCTTTAATTGACTACTCTTCTAATTCCCTGCAAGGAATTCTTCCTACATGGAAACCTTGTTGTAGTGAATTAGTTCATATTTGTTTGGAATTAGAAACTGTTATTTGCACAACATTGATGAAATCATTAAATGTCTTTCAAACACTTTGTTCACTGTTGTTATAAAGTTAAGCAATTAGTCTGACCCTTGATTCTCTCCAGAATTTTAAATTAATTGAGTCTCAATCCCCGTTTTACTATGTCACTAGAATTGTGTAATAAAGTATTAATGCCATTAACAATTAGGATCGATCTCTTGTGTTACACTCTGCCCCATGTTAGAGAAAGAAAGAAAGAAAAGATTCAAGCTTCCCAACCGCAGTTTTTCAAGAGTGAGACGAATGAAATCCCTTGGGTGCTGATGTGTGTCTCTGTGTATACCGTGTTCCTGTGGTGGTGGTGGTGTGGTGTATATGGTTTTATTTTCATGTTACCTATATAAATTGAAGCAAGTATTATTTTTATGACTTCATACTAGGAGTCAGGAAAGAGAGTTGGGCTGAGCTACCAATGTGAGTTGTGTATTATATGTTGGCTCCTGGGCTACTCATGTGTCCACCTCTTCTTGCATTGAGAGGGCTGCCTCTGACTGGTAAGACAAGGTCTGTATCATGTAAAATGCAAATTCGATCATAGTCGTACTACTGTAAATTCAGCGCTTGTGCTGTATAACTAAGATACTGCATTGGAAGAAAATAAAAAAGCTAATTCAAATATGTGCACAGAATATTGTCTTCTCATTTGTATATTAGGAACTATGAGGATGCAGATGACCCAAGTGGTGGCTGGTGGGGGGGGGGGGGCGGAGAGGAATTCGTGTCAGAACTTCTTGTAAGCTTACGCTTACATTCTTATTTTTGTGTATTTGCTTTCTTGTAGCTTTATATAAATCATGTTGCCTAATGCATGGGGGAGAGAGGGAAGATCCTAGCATAATGGATAATCCTCTCTGAGAGCAGGGACCACGTCTTTTATTTTCCTTTCCCTGAACAGGCAGTACTGTGCTCTATGCAAAGCAGGTCTACTCATTGTGGATTTCCAAATCATGCACTTTTGTCTTTGGACTGTAAGCAGGCATGAAACAAGAGAAAGACACTAAGGGAGGTTTTTAATATGAAACAATTAAGGAAAAAGGTTGATCGAAAGTCATTGTTGGTGCACAGAGAGAAAAGAGAAGAAAAAACATTGATTCAATCAAACGTTTACTAAATTGTTTTAATTTTTAAAAGTTGGTTATTTGAGCTTGTTATTCCATTTAGAGAGTAATTAAAAGCCCTTCTTCTTTGGCTTGTTAGCTGTAGGTACATCACTCTCTGGAGCAGGTTTTTACTGTTTGCTGGGTCAGTGGCTCTCCGAGCACAGCCTTGCTGGTTCGTACATAGCACCAAGGATTAAAGTTAAAACCCATGGTTTGTTTGCATGTGTTCTAAGTCGTATCAGTTCCCAGTTATCCAGGAGTCACCATCAGTTCTGAGCATAAGGGCAGCCTTCTGTTACTGAAGAGTAACAAGAAAGAGTGTGTTGAGCTGTGCACCACAAGGTCTGCGGTACAAACCCACGGCCACCCAGAGAGAGGAGGAGGAGACTTTCTGCACCTGTAATGATGGGCAGCCTTGGAAACCCACAGGGGCCCCTCTCCACTTTAGGGTCACTATGAGTCAGAAGTGACTCAATGTTGTTAAATTTTGAGTTTTTAAGTACCATGTGTTATAATGCTTTATAAAACAGGAAAGTATGTTCACAATATAGCTGATAACTAGTAATTTCTCATGTACACACATCATTTTCTTGGAGCAAACAGAAGACATCCACTTTATATCATCTGTATCTATCTATCTATCTATCTATCTATCTATCTATCTATCTATCTATCTATCTATCATCTATCTATCTAATTAGTCTGTAGTATAAACTCATAAAGTGGTTGTCTTCTGTTTACTTCAAGAGAAGTATGGAAAATAGCATTAGAATCAACCATTAATCTTGATAAAGTGTGTTCTAGTGCTGCTTAACATTTTTTTTTTGCAGTAAGCTTGAACTTGCGCCCTCACACTAAGTGAAACACGAAGTTCATTTCAACATCTCTTCTCAAGATCAAGGTGTGGTTTTAATGAGTTAAAATATGCTATTGTTCCCATGAGGTAATGAGGATTATGTATTGTATTTTATTTACAAAATGTTGTTGTTAGGTGCCTTTGAATCGATTTCGATTTATAACAACATGATGTACCAAGGACACTATGTACAAAAGTGCACTATGTACTACTGCCTGCCTGCATCACTCATACAATTGTTGCTACACTTGAGCCAATTGCATAGCCGCTATATACCCACCTTGACCCTGGTCCTCCTCATTTCCTCTCACCCTCTACTTTATCAAACATGATGCTCTTTTCTATCAATCCATCTCTCCTGATAACATGTCCAAAGTCTGCGAGACAAAGGCCTGCCGTCCTTGCATCCAAGGAGCATTCTGGCTACATTTCTTACCAGACAGATTTTTTTTCTTTTCTGGAAGACCATGGTATGTTCAATATTCTTCATCGATATAAATAGAAGTAATGAATCCTATGATTGTGCGTTATAAGCTAAAGTTCTGCAATTGACTTTGGGCCTTTTAGTTACCCACCGGCCCTGCTTTGTGGGGTGAAAAATCAGTGTAGTGGAAGATTTTCTTTGCTCCTGGTCAGTGAGTGAATCCCTGTTGATAGAAATTAGATTCTGAATCATCTGCTTTGATCCAGATGTGCAAAGCTATAGCGTGTGGTTATCTACTTATTAAAAATAATTAAGTACCATGTGTTATAATTAAGTCCTTACTATGTGCTAGGCACTGTGTAAAACAATACAATTTTATTCTTAGAACAATACAATGAGAAGTGTGTTCTTATTCAAATTTACTAAAAGTTATAAGTTGAGATTTATAGATTCTAAAGAATGTGTACAAGTTCATAAGAGCAAGAAATGGAACTGAAATGTGACTCCAGTTCTTCATGCAAAACTCAAGTTCTCTGCCATCGAGTGGGTTCCGACTCATTCTGACCCTATGGGACAGGGCAGAACTGCTCCTGTGATTTTCCACGACAATAACTCTTTAGGGGAGGAGTGAGCCCCCTCTTTCTTCTGTGGATTGGCTGGTAGGTTTCAGCCCAATGTGTAACCACTATGCCACCAGGGCTCCTTTTCTGTATACAGGATTCTTGATTTTAACCAATTTGCTCCCTTTTCAGCAATATTAATTCAGAAGTACCAAAGAAATTTAAATGATCTTAAGCGAACTAAATAAGTATCTTAATTTCAACTGTGATGAAAGTTTGTCCTTCCATAGGAATATGTGTGGTGTATAGTGCAAAATATTAGGATTTAGTGTAGATTAGCTTAAAAATTATATACATTTATTTTATACATAAAAGTTGATAAATTAGTAAAAACAATCTAGTTGAAACTATTTCCTCCTTTTCTGAAAATAAATTTTTATGAAGAAAAGTAACTTCAACTCCAAGTCCAATTTATATTCAAATTCACCTATAAAATCAATCCCCACTTTTCTTTCCAAATAAGTATATGAAATATATATTGAAAGAGAAGCAGACATTGTCTTTTGAAACCTTTTCATAAAGTCTCTCCAAAGAATCTATAAAACCAATGACTGGCTCAATGAAATAAATGATTTTTCCTCTGTTTTAATTCTCTTTTCTAAACACAGAGTGCCTTGGTGGGAAAGAGGGGGGACTTAATTAATTGGAGAAAACATGCTATAGCACATTTACAGAGATGCTATCATAAGCAATTAAAACAAAATTGCACTTGTCAAAATAAATGATGAGGTATTTTTCTTATTTTTCAAATTTGTCCCACTTTATTTCTAATTCATAAAATCCACAAGGTCTCTAGTTATCACTATGTGAATAGTCAAGGTTTGCAGTTGTTACAATATTGTGGACGAGAAAGAAAAGGCAGGACTGTAAACCAGGCCAAAGGTGTATGATGAGAGCTCACTCTGCAGGTATTGTAAATGCGAGTGCTTAGTCCATGTACCATTGGAGGTCAAGGCAGGAGTCATCATTAATGGTCAATATTTGTATGTCCTAAGTGACAGTAAGAGTCATTTTTCAAGAAGTGGAACATTAAAAATATTCAAAGCAGCACTTTAATAATTGTGAAGCTAAACTAGCCTCTTGTCTCATAGCACAAGTTGCACAGAGTTAAGTTTGATGGTATGCTGTTGGACAAAGATAAGTGAGAGGGTGCTGGGAGGGCAACTGGGTGTAAGAATATCAGATTTACAGGAAAGCAAATGGTTATATTGCATATTATATGAAGCGGTACCCAATAAAAACTGGGAAAAAGCTCCGCTTGGCGGGGCTCTCATGGTGTGCATTTTGCCTGCTAGGTGAGCATTGAACAACTTGCTCTGAGTTTGTGCATCCAGTGGTATCCCCTGGGAAGGTTCTCTCAGGTCACAGTGAATTTTTCGTAAAAGCAGTTTCACTCAAACCTTGTTTTTTTTTTTTGTGAAGGCCAATTTAAGAGAACAGCATGCCACTGTGAAATTTTGCTTCCTGCTCAGGAAAAATGCCACAGAAACTGTTGTGATGTTGAACATAGCTTACAAGGACAATGTTATGGGAAAAACTCACGTACTACAAGTGGTTTTCTCTTTTCCAAAAAGGTGAAATGTCAGTTGATGACAAACCTTGTTCTGGACATCTGTCAACTTCCTGAAAAGTTGAAAATGTTGATTTTGTAGTGCATTGTAATTCATTCCACCAGGTCAGACTGTTAATCAAGCTTTCTATTTAGAGGTTCTGAAAAGATTGCGCAACAATGTGTGTCAGATGGGGGACTGGTGTGCCACCACGATAATGCACCTACTCACGTGGCCATCTCAATGAGGTGGTTTTGGGCAAAAACCAGCATGCCTCTCTTGTCCCATGTACCTTACTTACCTGCCCTCACTCCATGCACCTTCTTTTTGTTACCATGAATGAAGAGGGATATGAAGGGAGAGTGACTTGGCATTGTAGAAGAGGGGAAGAATGAACAAAGCAGGTGCAGTCAGCCATCCAAACAGATGAGTTTGAAAAACATCTCCAAGAGTGGAATCGCAGATGTGACAAATGTATTACATGTAATGGGAGTACTTTGAAGGTGATAAAGTTGTTTCGTTAAACAATATTAACTACATAGCTTTGGGGAAAATATGGTTCTTTTTGAGGGGGGTACCCCCTCATATGTCAGATTTGTGTCCATTCAAAGCAGTTTAAGGAAACCTGGTGATGCTGTGGGATCAGCATTGGGGCTAATCAGTAGTTGGAAACCCACCAACCCATTTGCAGGAGAAAGATTGCTGTTTTTGGTGCCACTGAAGTGGTCCTGGCCTGTAGCGACCTTATTTATAACGGAACGGAGCATCGCCGGAGTGCACTGTGCGCATAACTGTGTCTGTGCCGCAGCCCATGGTCGCAGCCTCGGCGTCGATGTATCTCCTTGAGGGCTTCCTCTCTTTCGCTGTCCCTCCGCTTTAGCAAACATGATGTTCTGCTCTAGGGACCGGCCTCTCCTGACAACATTTCAAAGCATGTCAGGCAAAGTTTCACCATCGCTGCTTCTGGCTGTACTTCTTCCAACTCAGAAATGTTTGCCCTTAGAGCAGTCTTGGTACTTCCAATAGTCGTCACCAGAACCACACTTCTAATGCCTTGATGCGTTTTTGTCTTCTTTCGTCAGTGATGCAAGAAGGAGAAAGAGATGAGGCTGCTCCTGTGAAGGGTTAGAATCTCTGAAATTCTATAGTGGGTTGATAAGTAGAGTTGGACTTAGCTGGATGGCAGCGGGTTCAGGTTTCCCGGTAAGGAAGAAGAGTTAAGAATGATTGAGGAATATGAAAGTAACTCATCCAAAATTATGCTAATGGGTGTATAACGAAAAGAAGACACTTTGGGGAGGTTTGAGACTGTAACTAGCATTCAGTGATGTGGCTTGATGGCTGCTGGGGTGCAGACTGCACTGGGAACACTGGGAGCGGAGGAGCCACCAAACTGACTATAACATTTTAAATAAAATCTTTGGAATTATTTCAGTAGAAATGTATTACTTCTTATAAAAGTAGCCTTGCAGGAAGATATCATAGCAAAAATAATTTTGTAAGCTCTACCTACATCTATCAATATCTCCAAAGGCTAAAACTCTATCCTACTTTACTTTTCGAACTTTTTACCAATCTCCAATCAGCGCTGTCTTTATTATACATGGACACTGATGCTTTAAGTCACCTAGCTTCATCTGCGCACACTATAAGCACTGTTGGCTTTTGTTGCTGCCGATGTTTGTGTAGTTGCCACAAGTCTCCTGATGTTTTAGCTATGATATTATCATAATTAGTATATGGGAGCCTATAGAAATTTTTGAGCCGGAAATGGTAGTTAAAGTGAAAAAAATGACAACAATAAAATATGATGATTGCAATATTTCTTTTACTAATAACATCACTAATAACAAAATTCCCAGTTAGTAAGGTTTTACAATGCAGTATTTGTTAGTATTCCTGCTGTTGCTGGATGCTGTCAAGTCTCACCAACTCAAAGCAGTTTCATGTACAACAGAAAGGAGCACCGCTCCTGCACCTTCCTCATGATTGTTTTTATAATTGAGCCCGTTGTTCCAACCACTGTGCCAATCAAACTTGATGAGGGCCTTCCTCTTTTTCACTGCCCCCCCCTCCCCATTTTACCAAACACAACATCTCTCCTGCTAACATATCCAAAGTTCGTGAGGCAAAGACTCCCCACCCTTGCCCCAGGACACATTCTGGTTGTGCTTCTTGAAGACAGACCTGTGTGTTCTTTTGGCAGTCCGTGGTACTGTCAATATTATTTGCCAGCATCATCATTCAAAAACATCAATTTTGGGGGTCTTCTATATTCATTGTCCAAAACGCATACATTTTCACATGTATAGGAGGTGATTGAAAATATCGTGACTTGAGTCAGGCGTACCCTAGTCCTCAAAGTCACACTTTGGCTTTTCCACACGTGGACAGGAGATTACCTGGTCACTAAGTCTTTTACTCTCTTCCCTGTTGCTTCCTTGAGCCTTGATTGTGGATCAAAGCGAGATGTAACCTTGACAACTTCAATCTTTTCTCTATTTATGAAGATGGTCCCTATTGGCCCAGTTGTGAGGGTTTGTTTTGTTTTACATTGCGTTGTCATCCATACCAAGGCTGCAATCCTTGGTCTTCTTCAGCAGGGGTTTTAAGTACTCCTCACTCTCAGCGAACCAGGTGGTGTCATTCGCATATCAAAAGTTGTCAGTAAGCCTTCTTCCAGTCCTGATACTTCATTCTTCCTAGAATCCAGCTTCACTGGTTATTTGCTCAGTATACATATTGAATAAGTATGATGAGAGGATACAACTCTGAAACACAACTCTCCTGATTTTAAACCACGCAGTTCTGTTCACACTACTGCCTGTTAATGCCTGGACAGGCTCTGCGTGAGCACAATGAAGTGTTCTGGAAGTCCCATTCCTCTCAAGGTAATCCGTGGTTTGTTATGAACCTCACAGTCATGGTCCTTTACACAATCAATGAAACACAAGTAAACATCTTTCTAATGTTCTCTGCTTTCGGCCAAGGTTCGGGTCTGAATCAGGCCCGAAGTTCTGGCAGTACTCTGTCAATGTTATGCTGAAACCATTGTTGGATGATCTTCAGCAGGTTTGACTTGTGTCTGATATCAATGATATTGTTCTGTAATTTGTACATTCTGTTAAGTCATCATCTTTATGATGTGTACAAATACGGATCTCTTCCAGTCAGTTGGCCAAGCAGTTGTTTTCCAAATTTCCTGGCATAGACAAGGAAGTACTTTCATTGCTTCTTCAGCTTGTTGAAACATTTCTATTGGTATTCCATCAATTCCTGGAGCCCTGTTTTGGCTAATGATTTCAGTGTAGTCTGAACTACTTCCTTCAGGGCCATTGGTTCTTGCTCATATGCTACCTCTTGAAGTGTTGAAATGTCGCTAGTTATTTTGGCACAGTGACCCTGTATATTATTTCCATCTTCTTATGATGTCTCATGCATTATTCTATAGTTTGCCTGTGAAGTCTTTTCATGTTTTAATTTGATGCTTCAATTTTTTTCTTTAGTTCTTCCATTTGAAGCTGTGCTAATGTGCCTTTCCTTTTTGGTATTCTAACTCTAGGTCTTTGCACATTTCATTATAATATTTTACTTTGTCTTTTTGTGGAGTCCTGGCAGTTTAGTGGTTACACGTTGGACTGCTATAGTCATGATCAGCAATTTGAAACCACCAGCAGCTCCTGGAGAGAGAGAGAGACTGAGCTCTCGACTCCCAGGAACAGGTACAGTCTTGGAACCCACAGGGAGTCAGGACTTACTCAATGGTAGTGAGTTTGGTTTTGGGGGTTGTCTTTTGAGCGGCCCTTTGACATTTTCTCTTTGAATTCATCACTTCAATTTTCCTTAGCTGCTCTAAGATTAAGAGAACATTTCAGAGCCCCGTCTGATATCCACTTTGATCTTTAATTTCCCCCCATTCTTTATGACTACCTTTGACTTTCTTCATCTGTGGTGTTATTGATGCCATCCCACAGCTCCGCAGGTCTGCTGTCACTAGCGTTTCATGTATCAGATCTGTTCTTTAGATGTTCTGGAAGTTTGGATTGGAAACAGTCAAGGTTGTAGTTGAACTTTCGTGGCGCTGTTTTCATTTTTCTAAATTACGTTTGAGCAATTAATGGTCTGTTCCACAGTCAGCCCCTGGCCTGGTTTTAGCTACTGGTATTGAGAGTCTCTGTTGCCTGGTCCCTCAAAGGGAGTTAACTTGATTTCTGTGCATTCAATCTGGAGAATTACAAAGGTATAGTTGCCCTTGTAAAAAAAGCAACTTGTGTTCTTGAAATAAAAGTATTTGTGATGAAGAAGTTGTTGGTCTTGCAAAATCCTACTGTGCAAATCTTCAGCTTCATTTCTGTCACCAAGGCCGTATTTTCCAACTACTGTTCCTTCCTCTTTGTTTCTAATTTTTGTATTCCAATTGCCAATAATTATCCATTCATCTTGATTGCATGTTTGATTAATTTCAAATTGAAGATCTTGGTACAATTCAACTTCTGCCTCACTATCTTTTGTGGTTGTGAATAATAGTGGTATTAATTGGATTTCCCTGTATGAGGATAGACATTATCCCATCACAGACCCTATTATACTTCAATATAGATTTTGGAATGCCTTTTTGGATGATGAAGGCAATACCATTTGTCTTGAATCTGTCATTCCCGGCACAGTAAATGATGTGATTTTCTGAATCAAAATGACCAATATCAGTCCATGTCAGCTTACTGCTGCACAGAATATTGACCTTTATGCACTCCATTTCATTTTTAATGCTTCCGATTTGCCTAGATTCATCCTTCCTGCATTCCAAATTCCGTTCTTCAATTGATATTTGCAGCTGTTTCTTCTCATTTTGAGTCGTGTCTTGTCAGCAACTGAAGGTCCCAAATACTTAAGGTTCTACTCCATCTGGGTCCTTAGAGCTAACCCTGCTTTCAGAAGACAGCTCTTCCTGATCATGCGGAATGCCTTTCAACCTGAGGATTCACCTTCTGGCACGCTCGCTGCCAGTGGTCTGCTTCTGGTCCCCAGGTTTTCAGTAACTGGTAATGTTTCACTGCTCCTCACCAGGTTGTCACAGGTAGTACTTCAGAAGTGGACAGCGATTCCTTCTTCAGAGTTTGGTCTTAGTCGGGGAGCTCTACTGAAACTGTTCACTTTGTGTGACCCTGCTGATAGTTGAAATACCAGTAACATATCGTTCAGCATCACAGCAACACACATGCCTGCACAGTATGACAGACAAGTGGTAGAATATTGACATAATCTGATACATTACATTTAAACAATTTTGACTGTATTGATCAGATATGATTCTATGATAACATTACTAAGGATTCTGTGTGGTCTGGATTAAGATGAAATACATGGGGTGATGGATGATACCAACCCAAATGATGCTATTATTAGTGTTCCCATTGGAACCATTTGAAAGAGGAAGCCTTGCATTTGTTGAAGATCTATTATATTAAAACACTGTTTTGGATAGAATGAGGTATGCAGACATTAAATATCCATAGATCTACTTTCTAATGTCTGTATTCTAGCACATGAGGTACTATATTTTCAATATTACCACAGAATGTAAAGTCATATAATTTATGGAAATCTAGAGATGATTTTTAAAAAGTCAGATTTAGGAAAAAATAACCTCTGGCAGTAGGTTTCAGGGCAGTAACTGGATTGGATCCTGAATGACAGGCAGGTTTCTGATACATGGACATGGGCGAGAACAATTCCAGTCTCAGAGGATTGTGAACAAAAGCATAAGACTACAGATGCAAACCTGAGTTTGGAAAACATCATGCTCTTTCCTTTGCTTGGAAAGTGGTTCCAGAAAGAGAGGTGAACTGGCATGGTAGGCTAGAGCCTGACATTTTAGTCTCAGTTAGGCTAGGGAATGAACTTGGGGTTTCAGATGCCAGGTTTGAAACTTGAACCGTTTTTACTTTTGTTTCTTTTTTACCGAATAGTGTACATGTTTGTATGTGTCTGTCATTGCGCAGAAGCATGGGGTTTTAATGTTAGTGCTTCAAAAAAGGAAGTTGATTGTGAAACAAAGTGCAATGAGAACTAATATAGTTGGGGATAATTCAGGTAAAAACAGTAAAGTCTTGAAATAAAATAGCAAAATAGAAATTTAGATGTCTTGGACTATATGAGAAGAAATATGGGGCAATAGAATTTGTGGGTTTTGCAGGTGATTTGGTGAAACAGATTGGGCAAGGAGATAATCCTGATTCCATGTTCAAGACTCAGGTTTTTGGAACTTGTGGACAGCATTAGCTGGAAGAGAAACACGAGGGAAAGAGAATGTTTGAGAAGAGAGATGGTGAGATCTCTTAGGAACAATCTGAGTTTGAGGTGCTGGAAGAGAATGTGGGTGGTTTTTGGCGCCCAGTAACATATATGCAAGGGGTTTTCTAAAGATTAAATATCCCATTGATAAGTTTGAGATAGAAAAATACAGTCTTTGTTCTTCATAACACAGAATCTACTTGCTGAAAGTGAGAACCTACTTCCTAAATAAAGGGGAGATATATGTTGAATTTAAAAGATCCATCTTAACAACAAAGTCAAGAAAGAAGACTTTAATAAACAGGGAAAGTGACCCCAAATTTTAAAAAGTTTAAAAGCATTGGGCCATTTAGAAGACAATAATGACAAAGGTGACTATACTAGTACTACTACTACTACTACTACTACTACTACTAGTAGTAGTAGTAGTAGTACTGCCACTGCTGCTGCAAGGATGATGACAATGACCACTAAGAACTATTAGTAACATTTGCTGCAGTGTCATGGGATACATCATGTGAGTATCATCACGATCACCTTTAATCTTCCCAGCACCCTACATAGTGATCTGTTGCTATTCTCCCTTAACAAAAGAGGGTACTGAGGAGGAACAAAGGTTAAGATCATTACCCATGTTGCATAGATACTACATCTTCCCAGACAGGGATTACTCAGCTGCACAAACAGAAAAAGAAGCAGGCATGACTCGTCCTTAGCCCATGAAGGACCAGTTCTGCCTGAACTAAAGGTGCCATTTGAAGGTCGTCAGAGAAGTATATGTAAAAGGTCTCTTCTCTGTCCACAAAACATAGCTTTACTCTATCTAATTTTTATTGGAAAAAATCTTGCCACATTTCATAATGGATTGGTGATCACTGATTTAGAATATTCTATAATAAGCCGAGTGGTTTCAGCTTATGGTGAGGGGAAACACAAAAAAATCAATGGAAAGTGGGGTAACAGAACTTAGAAGTCTGGTCTTGAAACACATTTATTTGAAGCTAATACATTTTGTTGGAGCTATTCATTTGTAAAGGATGTTATTTTCTCTGAAAGTAGGGTTATTACGTAGGCTGCTGAAAAGTCTGTTATATTGTCCTTGAACTAGAAGTTGCAGAGCTGAGAGTGCTCTTGCTCTATGCTGACCAGGTCTGCAGGTGACTGGAAAGGCACAATTTCTACTCATCTGGGCTGTGAGGACTGGCACCAATAGAGCTTCCTGCTAGTCTTCAAGAACTGGCACTTCGATTTCTTCATAGGGTTGAGTTGCACAGTAGGTTTTTAGGAATAAACTCTGATCCAAGTGCCACGCAGAGTGGAGGTCTTTCCCAGACAGTAGGCACCTTGTGAACATCCTTGTGAACACTCCTGGGCTTTCGTTTTCTCAATCACAGAGGGATGCACCTTTCCCTTCCCCGAAGGGTTCAGGGTGGTTGCAAAGTTGAAGCCAGGTTACAGATGCATGGGCCGTATAAACTGGAAAGCAAAAGTATGAATGGATTCCACTCAGACTTGAAAAACAAACTTTTAAGTGAACTGCTCTTTTTTTTGCACAGTATGTGTTACAACAGGAACTCCGGTAGGGCCGTGGGTTAAACGTTGCATTGTTAACCATCAAGTCAGTGGTACAAAGACACAGCAACTTCCTGGGAGACAGATGAGCTTGTCCTCTCCTGTAAGGATTTACACACTCAGAAATCCTAGAAGGGGTCACTGTGAGTCAGAATCAACTTGATGGCGGTCGTTAAGTGATAAGAGTTACTGCATAGACTCGAGTATAAGCCACCCCAAATATCAGCTGGGGCCCCTAATTTTACAACAAAAGCTGCATTAAAAATGTACTGGGAAAAAATGTACTGAAAAACTCGGCTTATGGACGAGTCTATATGGCAAGCATTCAAATAAACAAAAAATGTTTAAAAAGTAGGCATTTTCCAGTTCAGTTAAATACCAACTCAGCTTCCTAGAGATAGGATATGTCGATCTTTTAGGCTGTGTGCATACATATGTGTACATCTGGGTAAGTGTATATGTAAGGGGGAAAATTTAACTTTTAATTCTATTTTTCCATGAACATTTTGAAGCCATGTGTACATGCCTCTGTGTGTTTGTGTGTGTATGACATGTCCTACGCATGACCACCTTACAATAGGACCAAGCTCCACAGGGCTTTCAGTATCTCATATTTCGGAAGGACATCACCATGCCTTTCCTTCACAGGTGCCTCTGGGTGGATTCAAGCTCCAGTCTTTTAGTTAGCAGCTGTGTTAGTGCACGTAGACTAGAGAAACAAATTTATAGACACTCATGTGTACAAGAAAGAGCTTCATGTAACAGAGTAATTGTATATTAAGAAAACATCCAGCCCATTCCAGATCAAGACCATAAGTCCAATATAAGCCCATATATCCAGAACCAGTCTATAAATTCCACTTTAGACTCACGAACACATGAATGACACCGAATTCAGGAAGATCACAAACCAGTGGGTGGAAGATCTTGTGGATTCAGTGGTGGTGGAAGCATCTCAGTGCTGGCATGGTTCTCCACATGGCTCCTCCAGCTCCAGGGCTCTGGCTCCATCAGCGTAGTTCCATATGGCTTGTCAACAGGAATGTATCATGGGGAGAAGAAGCAGAGAGTGTCTCCCACCTCTAGGGAGGAAGGCTATAGTTCCCAAAATCCTCTGTAGAAGGCCATGGCCACACCGAGACCTCACTGACTATGACCTGATTGTCAGGCTAGACTCCACCCTTCACAAGTTGACAGATTATGTAACTGCCACAGCAGCCAAGCATGTTCACCATTTGCAAGATCTAGGGATGTCATATACTCAACTTCTTTCCCTTCTCTTTTCATGTTAATGATATGTAGTCACATAATTTTTAAAAGCTTCATAATATCTATAATATGAATGTGCATACTTTCATCAATCTTCTAGTGGACAATTTTGTTCTTTCTCTGGTTTTCGCTAATAAAAATAAAGCACCAGCCAACATCCTTAAAAGTAACTCAGTGGGCACCTGTAAGACTGAAAAGTGATCAAAGAGGATGCTTAGTTACAGTTTGTGGACTTCTATCTTAGTTCCCTCCAAAACAGTAACAATTCTCATTCACACAAAATATTGTGCTATGGTACATTTGCAAGCTTCAAGGTCAGCAGTTCAAAAACACCAGATGAGGCTTTCTACTCCTGCCTAGCGTTGCAGTCTGGGAACCCACAGGGCTAGTTCTACCTTGTCCTGTGGTCTTGCCAGGAGTACAACTGATTTGATGGCATTGAATGCACCCCCCCTAATGTATATTAATCTTTTAATTTATTTTGCTGCCATGAAAAGAAAACTATTTGCATATTTTGTTCATGATTTTTATTTATCATTTTTGTCATTGTTGCTTTTATTTATTTTTCCAAACTCATTTTATTGGGAGCTAGTACAGGTATCTCATTCCATCATTTGTTCACCTCAAACAGCATTGTACTATTGGCACCACGATCAGTTTCAAAACACTCTCTTCTTTCTTGAACTCTTTCGAATCCCTTTCCCCATTTATTCGTATTTTATATTTTCCTGTGATAATTAGAAAACAAACATGTGCATCTTTCCATCATGATTATGATTGTCATCACTTGTTGAACGGGAACATGGAAGCCAATATGCAAAGAAACAGGCACTTCAAACCTGCTGGAGTAACAGTAATGTACCCTAAAGAATAGCACTACCTCAGGCAGGAATAGTTAGCTCTGGCTGATAATTTTATGAAGATGTTGAGGGAAAGTCTGTGTTCTCCAATTTCCTGATTGAAAATTTTAGGCCATTGACTTAGCCCTTTGAACATCAATTTTCTTATCTTTAAAATAGGGGTAATACCAAAACTCCCACAGAATGGTTGTAAATAATAAAATTCAGTAATATATTGAAGGAGAGTAGCTTCTCACTAACTATTTCAAGGCCATCAGGAACGAGTGGTTGTTAAGTCAAATGCTGGCTGTATGTTCAAATTACTCAAAGTTGAATTTTAGGCGTTGTATGAAATTGTTGTTATGGAGTTTTCACTCGTGTTACCAGGTTCCATTTGTCTGGGCCATGTGAGGTGATGTCTCATGAGGACAGAAGTGACTGTCTAGAATCATTGCTGTCATCCCAAGGTTCAATGTGATGCAATTGTAAGGTGGCTGACAAGCAAAGAAAGTACAAATGCTACCCAAGCCAAAAGATATATTAAAAAAATGAACTCATTGCTATCACATCCATCTCGATTCATAGTGACCCAAGAGGACAGGTTAGTACCACTCCTGTGAATTTCCAAGACTGTAAATTTTTACAGGAGTAGAGAGACTCATCTTTATCATCAGCGGGGCTGGTTGTCTTGAACCACCGATCTTGCTGTCAGTAGCCCAACTTGTAGCCTCCTATGCTCCCTGGGGTTCTTTCAAAAACTCTGTGCACTGGAGACTTGTTCTTTAAGGGCCACTGGCCGGACAAGCTAAGCAAACATCTTCCCCAATACTGAAGCCCGATGTCACCTTTGGGAATTATATAGTTGAAAATTATTCACAGAAAAGCTGCCATTTTGGTTTGTGTTTCTCACAGCATATCTAACACTGCAGAAACACCACCAAGTGATGAGAATTTTAGAGTCTTAATGTTTGAGCTCATAATACGTGTATAAGAGAACATGGCAAAATAAGCCTGATGATGACCCACATAATATACTCTCAGAAGTTCAATTCAAGCAGGTATTTACTCGTTCCAACCATGATTTTGAACAACTGTTGGATGGCAGGCACACTGCTGAATGTCGATAGCATGCACATGGAGAAGACATAACTGTCGGTCTGAGGAATGTGAATAGGCATAGGCAATACAAACTGAAACAGAAGGTGAGGGCGTGTTTGATAAAACTTCCTAGAGCAAGTAGCATATGATTTAGGTTCAAGGGGCAAGTATTTTCTCAAGATGTGAAGGTGGTAAAGGGAGTCAGAAAAATGATCAATTTAAAAGCATGAAAAAGTGGCATGTTCACAGACATTTGGGGGGTCTCTCAATTATGGGGGATATCTCAATTACAGGGTGCACAATAGGAAGGATTCAGAGTGGAATCACAAGGTACTTTGAACTAGCCATATGTTTAATCACATATCTGGTTCCCTTTCCACGTCCACTGCCATCAGCTTAGGGTAGACATTATTTACATTAAAGTCAAACCCCAAGCCCATTGTCACGGAGTTGAATTCAATCCATAGCCACCCAATATCGGGGTTCTGAAGCTATAAATATTTAAGAGAGCCCTTTGAACATTAATTTTCTTATCTTTAAAATAGGGGCAATAACAAAACTCCCACAGAATTGTTGTAAATAATAAAATTCAGTAATATATTGAAGGAGAGTAACTTCTCACTAACTACTTCAAGGCCATCAGGAATGAATGGTTGTTAAATCAAAAATAATCTCATCTTTCTCCCATGGTGCAGCTGCAGGGGTTGAACCTTGATTCTGTAATTAGCATTTCAACCCTTACCTGACTACCACCAGGGGCCCTTTCAAAGCCCAAGTCAACAGTTTATAAACTCAAACCAAGCTCAATTCCATCAAGTTCATGCTGACACTTAGCAACCCTCTACAGGGTTACTATGTTAGCAGAAAGGCTCCTCTTCCTCCTGTGGAGTGGCTGCTGGGTCCAAACCCAATGTATAAGCCACCACACCACCAGGGCTCTCTCCCCCTTATGGGAAACAGAGCAAACATGATTTACTCTAAAAACAAATACTATGTAAGGGAGTGTAAGTGGCTGTCTTTCCTTTAGGCTAACATTTTAAATATTGTTTCTATTTTCTCCTTCACTAACAACTACATGGAGTTTGATCACCAAATTGTTCTTGTCAAATGGTTGGCTATGAAATATGGAAGAATGAGCAAAAGACAAATAATATCTAATACTTCTATCCAATAAACCAATGAAAGCCAATGCACATACTGGATTACCATCCAGACCCCACATTTGAACTCTGAGTTTGACAATGACTTCTTGCAGCACTGTGGAAATGGTGTCAGGAGTCTTGTGCAGAATCACTGACAAAGAGGGTAGGGTTTAATGATGAAACTCTGCTGTGGACGAGGAAGGAGAGAATGGCAAGCATATCCTACTTCTGACTATCCCCACTGCCCCCAACATTTGTGTGATTCTGTACTATTTTGTTTGCTGAAAAAAATGGCAGTGACTCTCCATTGGCCATACATTTAATGATAAAATATCAGTTAAAATTACTAACCTCCTTCCCCTCATTTACTAGTGTTTTATGTTAATTTTCTATATGAGCACCTTTATTATTTCTATCCCTCCATGTCTTCAACATTTACATCACCTGCTGCCTATTTAAAAGTCATCTCCAACCGTCCCAGCTGAGCACAAACTTAGGTTTCTTATAGCCTCTATTGATTTTACTATTACCGTGAGACACCATTGTGTTGCCTTGTGTTATGTTTATTTATACATTTGCTTCCTTGTCTCTCTTTGTAATTTCCTTTGGATCTTGGGATCAATGTTGTATGTATTTTATGTCTTGATATTATCATTGAACACAATATCTGACACAAACAAATGCCAATGAGTGCTTGGTTGATTTGGTTGATTTGACTGAATAAAATAAGTTTTTTATGTAGTACACAAAAGGAATAAAGTTAGAGAATAAGAGAAAGGAGCCTAGTTAAATAGCATTTTCAAGGAATTCTGAAAGCTGATTCCTAAAGATGAGTTGAGAACTGGCCATGTGTAGGGTGTGTATTCCAAGCAGAGAGCAATGTTCAGTTGTCCAAAGGTAGGAAAATGCAAGGAATGTTTAAGGACCTGCATCACCCAGCAAACTGGAGCGTGGGAAGCGAGGGGAATAACGTCAAATTCGCAGTTTATTTTATTACAGACTTTGGCATATTCTACAAGTTCCATCAGAAAGTATTGGATGATTTAAGCCATACCCAGTAGGATCTAATAAAGTGCTAGGTAATGGGGGGATTTATAAGCTATATTTCATAGACCCTTATTTTCTGAGCAAAGCCTGCTCGATATCCCTTTCTCTGTTGTCTCTTCTTTCATCTCAGGTCATTCTCCTTTGCGCCCCGCACGCCACACACACCCCCCACTGGAAGAAAAGAAAACATCTTAGTTCA
>NW_022103958.1:22190297-22293281 GCF_000313985.2 Echinops telfairi
GCCCGACTTCCTGTGGAAAAACTCCCTGAATAACTTTAATCCAGTGTGAGACTGCTGATCCAACAGATTTTTATAAATGTTTTCCATTGTGAAATTATATGCATTTTGTGACAATTTAAAACTACCTACCACATGCTGTTGTATAATCTCAGATGGAGCTCAGGGTAGAATTGCTCTCTAGAGCAAAGAGGTATTTTGTTTCAGCATGTGCTTATTTTCTCTTGCTTGTTCTAAAAGTGACTCACTTCTGATGGCAGATCTTGCAAAATGGCGTTCCATGTGTTGGGGCATTTAGGTCTTATGTGCTTCTTAGATTCACGCTGACTTTTTTCTGTGTCCCTATATTTTTCTCTTTCATTATAGGGATAAATAAGGGCTTCCTCTCGTGTGCTAACTGATCATTTGTAAGTTGTTGCCTGAAGAACTATGGTTCTTTTCCGAGAAGGATTCAAAGGTGCTGATGTTCTCAGCAAGAAAGAGAATGTTTATCAAATAGTGGCTTCTCTTATGAGCACCTGGGCTCCCCTATGTTTACCACACATTCTTGACGTATGGTAAAGATTTCTTATGGTGGAGATAGACAAGCACAGCAGTCATGTGAATCAAAATGTTAAAACTGAAAAGTAAAAAACAAACAAACAAAACCTGTTGCTGTTGAATGCATCCTGACCTGTTGTAATGCTACAGGACAGAGAAGAATTGTCCGCGCATGTTTCTAAGGCTACAATCACTGACAGAGTAGACTGCCTCAGTTGGCTCCCCTGTGGCAGCTGGTAGGTTTGAACAGCTGACCTGGAGGTTTGTAGCCCTGACTATTTTTAGTAGTTTGATTGGCATATAATTCATATATAATACAATTTAATCCTTCAGTCATATTGAGAAGAATTTTACAATCTTCACAATCAATTTCAAAATGTTTTCTTTTCATATTCATTGTTGTTAGCTTCCCATTCCCCTTACCCCCACAATCTTCCCTGATATTTTCCTAGGTATTAAAAATTGTTTTTTCCTTTTTCTAATCAGTTGGGATTTCATACACATATCGTATCATTCCATATTTCAATGCCATCAATGAGAATAGCACTATAGAGAATAACACTATACCACTGTTAGTGTCCAAACAATCGTGTTCTGCATGGACTCTTCGACACTTCTAGTCACTGCCACCACAAACAAAATCCCACCATCCAAACGCTCATGACCCGACAGGACAGGCTAGAATGGCCCCATGAGAGGGAGGCTGTAACTGTATAGGAGTACAAGGTCCGTCTTTCTCTCACCCACTGCCACCAGGACTCCGGAAAACAAAGATTCTCATTTTACTGTTCAAAACACAGAATCTCTTTTTTAAATTATGAAGTACATTAGGACAAGTTTGGAACATGTGTTTGTACAAAGAAATCCTGATTAAAGTGGTCTGAAAAGTTTGAAAAATTGTTGAGTATTTAGAAGTCTTATTATCAGCCAATGAACTTATAGAATAATAAAAGACAAGAAATATTTAATTTATTTTTTAAAGAAATGTATTTTATAACTCTTTGTCAACTATCAATTATAACTTTAGAATGCAAAATATCATCGTGATTAATATCATGGTTTTTTTCAGTTATATAATTGAATTTTTTTTTTTTTGGCTTTGGCACATATTCCTCCATATCTGTACTCTTCAATATTATTTGTCCAGAAGTCTGGTCTGGTCTATAAGGAATGCCTTGTAAGGCCTTCTCATTCTCTGGCATATAATTGGTTTAGACCAGTGGCTCTCAACCTTCCTAATGCTGCGACCCTTTAATAGTTCCTCATGTTGTGGTGATCCCCCCAACGATAAAATTATTTTCGTTGCTACTTCATAACTGTCATTTTGCTACTGTTATGAATCAGACAGCCCCTGTGAAAGGGTCATTCAACCCCCAAAGGGGTGGAGACCCACAGATTGAGAACCACTGGTTTAGACAATGGATGCCCTGGTGGGAGGTGAGAGAGAAGGAGGGAGAAGGAGGATGAGAGGCATGTTTCTCTAGCCCAGGACTGGCTCTGTATCTAAGATGCTGTTCCTGCTTTTTACCTGGCAACCAGGTATATAACAGAATGAAACATTGTGCCGTCCTGTGACATCCTTATAATCATTCTTGTAGGTTATCATTCCTCTTACAATGGACTTTCTATAGGATTCTCTCCACACAAGTTAAGGAAACTGTTCCTTTACCTCCTCTTTTAAGGCCCAGAGAATAGACCCCATAGTGCTTTGCTGTCCCATGTTGGTTTGGGAAGCTCTCACCCACATTTTTATAGAGTCCCCTTATTAAGTCATCTTTAAATTATCCAATTTCAGGCTGCTATGTTTTTCAAAGGGATCCTGCCTGATTCATTAGCTATATAACATTGGCAAAAAATTTAATTTTTGGTTCAGTATCCTCATCTATAAGACAGAGATAAAATAATTTCATTTCTCAATGACCCTTTGCGTATGTAAAATTACAATTAATAACAATAATTTTTAAATAGTATATTTGAAAGCTCTTAAGATTCCATTTCTAGTACCTTCCATGCCCTTTCCCTAGGAATAATTCTGATATAGTTAAATGTCTGAGTAATTTCTATTAGAAGGTCAAGCTTCATAATTCAACAACTGAAGAGTGCTGACTTTGGAAGATTGTAAGCCTCCTCCTGGGTCTAAAAGTCTATGATTCTCCTTGGCTGTTATTTTATGTACAAAAATGCTTGTTTTTTGCATTGCAGCATCTGAAAAGGGAAGGAAATTGGGTAGGTTTGGTTAGCTGTAGGCCATCCAGTACCAATTTACTATCTGTGCATGGGAAGAATCCAGTTAATTCTCCAGCATCATGTTCTCTTTCTAAAATGTTTTCATGGCTTAGGATGGAAGGCCATGGGGGCCAATAAATATAGTGTGAACAGCAGATCAAAAAGCTGCCTGCGGTGGTTTCTCAGCTGCCCTCTCGCCACTAAGAGCTGTAGGGCAGTAATTGCTTATCCGTGTGCTGAACATTGAGAGCCCAGAGTCCAAAGTGGCTGTTAAACTTGTATGTGGTCCAAGTCCCACGCGGTCAGAAATTCCATCTTTTTTGGCTTGTTGTTTCAACCCTTATAGTTCACACTTGTTACATCCTTTTCTACATAATATAGTCAAGGAATGAGTAGTTTGGGGGGTTGTGTTAGAGGCTAGACTTGTCCAGAGATCCTTTATGGAGTTTGTTGGGATAATGAACTCACAAGCACTATTGGCAGAGCATGTCGAAGAACATGTGTGGACAACTCAATCATAATGAAAATATCTCTTTAAAATGACGGACCTAAGTGCCTGCTGTCTCATTTCACATGCATTCAGAAAACATTTCTGAGAGCCTGCGATGTGGTCAAGAGTGTGTCAAACATTTTGGAACATGACATGCATTTGATAAGGCTCTTATCCTTAGAAAGCATGAATTTAGAAATGTATTTCGATAACTGCAATGTGATCGACTGTCCAGAGGTGGCTTGGTGATGTAGTGGGTGATTTTTTCCCCACCGATGCAACATATTTTATTTCCCTTCAGATCATTTTGTTCTCATAACAAATGCACATCCTCCTGGAGGACTTTTCTCTCTTTTGACTTTTCACCCCAGGGCACCCTCGAACCACCTCCATACTATCGCATTCAATTATTGAGCCAATAAAATGACCTAACCATAGCTAAGAGAATGTAAAACAAGGAAGTCAGAAGTTTTAAAGTAAAATAAGATAGAAAGAGTTATTGCATGCAACCACAAGGGCCCTCGTAAAAAACTTCCAAATTCAAACAAATTTATTTTCTACTTCGCTTGCTCTCTTAAGCATGGGCATTTAAGATATTAAAGGAAGAAAGATATCTTATTTTGTATACTTTGTGGAAATGTTCATTACATTTAAACTAGTCTCCTTTTTTTTTTTTGGCGGAGTACTCACACAAAAAGAGAAAGAGACATACCTAGATGGTTAAGAGGCAAGACTGTAGAAGACGTGACATTAGAACATGGTTTCTGAGATATACCTAGGCAGGTAAAGATGGAGGTGTGGGTTGTGGAAGACCTATCAAGCCCCAAACAAACATCCACTGAAATCTCAGGGCTATTATTGACTACCGATACACTTTGACCAGGTTGCGTTATGATCATCATTTCCCTCCACTGTAATCACTCGCTCACATGCATGTTTTTCTATAACATTACCTTTCTTGAAGGAGTGGACCCTTTTGTGTTAGTATTTTCAATGTTTAGCATAATGCCCAGCACATGGTAAAAACCAAGCCAACAGAAATAGTTGGCGTCAAGTAAATTCTGACCCCATGTCAGTAATTCAGAGTAGAAATGCTCAAAAGGGCTTTTGAAGCTATGACATTTCAGAACACCAACTAGGCCTTCCTCCCAAGGTACATTTAGGTGGATTCAAACTGCCAACCTTTCAGCTAATAGCTGAGTGCGTAACTCTTTGTGCTAGACTCAATACCATAGAATGAAGGATCATTACAAAATGTACAGGAGGGTAACAAATGGTCAGGTTTGACTGAAGAGAGGACTTGGTAGAGAAGGGTGGAAAGGTGGTAGGGGGCCATGAAAAAGTTCTAGTCCCAAATTCATCATTAAGGACCAAGGTGACCTTGGACAAGTCAGTTTCCCAATCGGGATCTCCATTTACTTCCGTGAAGGTGGAAAGGCTAGACTAAATGATCTTTTAAATTCTTCCTCAATAAAAAGTTTAAAGAAATGTTTTAGTTGCTTGTTACATTTCTGTTTTATAGGCTCCATCAAACAGTTTTTCATGCAGCCTATTTGGTCATTCATTGCCTCTGTATATTCTTCATGCCATTTTTCACTCTAAATTCGCATTTGGTACATTTTCATTAACACTGCAGTTTTTTGAACATCTCTTTCATAGATCTAAGTGAGTAACGTGTATTTTCTGGCCAAGGCCATTTGGGTATGTATAACATAATTCACAGACCATACAAAATTATTGTAAAAATTAGCTTGTTATATTTGGTAAACATTCCATGAGCACAAACCTAGTATGATGGTTGAGTTACCATGAGGAAGCTCAGGATTTTGAGCCTTTCCACATCTTGACTCTTGTCCTGTTCTTAGGCAAAGGAAAAAATCACACAAGAGTCATAGAAATGGTTTGAAAAGGAGTAAATTTGTTAATGGGGGGAACTTTGGAAAAGAAATCCAAAAGGCCCTTAGCTAGTCTTCTAAAAGCCTGGCAAAACATAAAGCTGGACACTATGTCCTGCTAAAGGCAGACTTCCCATCCACCTACCTCCTCTTTTCAGGTGTGTGCATTCCAGCACCCCAGTACCCCATACTTCATGCTGTGCTCTTGTCTCAAACCCCAAGCTCCGGAGTGTGTTCAGTCTTTGTGAGAGTTGTGTGAACATCTGGCTTTTCTGCCTGCAGCCTTCCGTTATCTCCAATAGAGAAATGTGTTTGTCCCTGCCCTTCACCTTCCTTTGTGATGGACGGTGATGTGCAGGAGATGGTCTCTACCTCTCTTTTGTGAAAAGGCTTTCCTTCCATTATCACCTCTTCTTCACTTGCTAGCCTCTGGCTAGCTGACAGTTGAAACTTCTCTGGTGAGGCCCCGTGATGATAGCTGGTAGATGACTTCATGGGCCTTTTGTGGCTCGAGGGCCAGCTGGGCCCCACTCCTGCCCTGGATGATAATGGTGTGCGTGGACCTGCGTCTGTGTTAGTTCCCAGGCATTTCAGCTAGATCGAAGCCTGCAACAAGGAGCCCTCAAAGCACAGCGGGTAATCGCATGGCTGTTCACGGAAAGGTTGGCAATTTGAACCCAGAAGCTGCTTTTTGGAAGTAACGGCCAAAAATTTGTTTCCATAAAATTTCAACCTATACAACCCTACGAGGCTGTTCTACTTACTGTCCTGTAAGGTTGTGTGAGTCAGAGTTGATTAACAGCGCATCCCTAATAGGGTTCAAATAGTGTTGCTGGAGAAACCTGCTTTAACAGTTTCCCCAACTATCTCTTAACTTTGGGACTTGGCTGCTTCCCAAAGAACTTGGGAGGCAGCCCCCCATGACTGAGTCGATTTGCGTTCACTAATTTATAGGGGAAAGCAGAGTCCTTGGGAGAAGAGATGGGGCTTTATTCTTTGTAGTTAAAAATGCTGAGTGTCTGATGAAGTAGTGCGGCCTTGATCAAGGCCAGATGATAGAAACAAGCAACGAGGTACTTGAAAACAACTCAACATGGACACATAAGAAATCCAAACCATGAACCTTTCTCCCATCAGGGGTTAAGAATTGGAGAGGGGTAAATTCTGGCTACAATTCACACCATACCCATCAGAGACAACCACATTGACACCTTGGAGATGCCTTGCGAAAAAGACAAAACAGAACAAATCATTTGTATCTGTTTGATTTGAAAAATCAGTTCACTAATACAGGGAAGTGTTCTGGCACCAAGTAGGGTTTCTATAGGACACCGCAGACTGAGTGTGGTTCAAAGCATTATTTCTTCCCTGTACATTATCCAACCAACTCTGCCTGGGGAATCCATGGAGCTCTCTACCCAAAACAATGTGACGTGTGTGCAACAAAAGAGTCAGAGATAGAAGCCCAATTTCATTGCTAGCTAATCAAGGACCATGATGTTAATCCAAACTAGCAAGCAGGACTGTTTGGGGGCCAGCAATTGTAAATGCTAATTACAGTGGTGTCAAGTTCAGTCTCAAGGGTTTCTAGTCCTCAAGGCAGAAAGCAGCAGACAAGCAACAGCGTTTGGGCAAATAGGTAATAGGTGATTCTTAGAGAATGTCAAAGAAGAAAACTTAGCCAACAAATTGGAATCATTGCTCAAAGAACAGGTGAAAATGCAGAAACATCGAAAATGCAACCAACATAACCGTGGTTTCCCTTGGTTATCAGCTCAAATTAATATAGATATGCTTTCTAAGCATAGAGAAAAGTTAAATTAGTTTGCATATCAGTCATATTTTAAGATGCAAAATAGTAACAGAGCTTCCTGGTGGTTAGCCTAAGTCATACATCCTCTCTCAGTCCATTGACTGGCTACATTGTTTAGTCTAATTTGTGAAGCCGAGGACAGTGCCACCTGGGACGATCTTCTGAGGACCTCTGGTGGGACAACAGTTAAGTGCTCTGCTGAAAAGAGAAAGAGCTGCGTTTTGAACCCCGGCTGCTGCATGGGAGCCAAGACTTGGCGCTGTGCTCCTGGAAAGATTGTAGTGTAGGAAAGTGGATGAAGCAGGGTGACTCTTCCTGCTAGATCACTAGGAGTCAGAATTGACGCCACAGCACACAGCAATACTAACAATGGTCTTCAGTGAAAAAACAAAAGCATGTGTGTTCATCTGTGTGTCTAGCCAGGCAATCACACCGGACTCAAACTCCCTACATTCCGTTATCTTTTATCTATACCACTAGCCATTTGAAATCTTAAGTTGGTGGGGGTATGTAATATTATTTTTGTCTCTTTTAATAAGATTTCATCAAAGCTCTAGAGAGAGCAGGCACTTTACTGAGTCACACAGCAGGTGGAATGTGGACTCAGTTTGGTCTGATGTTAAATGCTGCGTGGTTTCATCGGCCTTCCCCTCTGCTGTCAGCAGGACAAGCTGGAGATACCACAGGGCTAGGTGTGTAGGGGAAGAAAAGTCTCTCTTGACTTGGTAAAGGGGAGAAAACAGTTTTAGGCAGAGTAGTGGATCTTTAAAAAAATGTCCACTTTCTGTATAAACTCTTCACTATCCTGTGCTCCCTCATAATCAAGTTGTGTGTGCATGTGCGTGTGTGTGTGTGTGTGTGTGTGTGTGTGTGTGTGTGTGTTCCATGTTATTTGAAGGGAAAAGTAGAAGTTTGGGGGTTATTTCCTGGATCTCCGTATTGCACAAATAGTATAGCTTCGGGAAACTTAGTAAGACAGCAAGAATTCATGTCTTGTTGATATCAGATATAATAGAATCTTATGGTCTAGGTCATTTATTTCCCTCTTAAAGCTTGGAACTTATATTAGCTTCTCCCCATGTTCTGTTATAATCCAAGTGCCATATTTTTTTTTATTGTATGACCTTTATGTAATATCCTGGACCACATGTGAGCATAAGCACCAGGGGACAAATTAGACAATGCTGACTTTGGATCCTCTCTGAACATCTGGCAAACAATATTTGGATCGGCATCTATTGAAGTATTACATATAGAATAGATCAATTTCTAATATTTTTCCTTCTTAAGCTTCATTTATCTAAATGGTTCCTTTCATGGGTTAAAAGACTTCTTATTGAAACATTAATGCTCTTGATAAGAAAACACATGAACCCATCCTGGGTTCAGTCATTTATTGCATGTGACTTATGTATTTTATTTATGTTTATTTAATTTCACGAGGCTTAGGAAATTAGGCATAAGGTGTTTATTTCACTAGATGAGCTAGATCCCTAGTGTGGGGATTAATTTAAGAGCCCACAGGACAAAGGAAAATATATGTGTTGGATCCTCGCATGGTGCCATGGTGTTAACTCTGTAACTTTGGATCACACAGTAAGTAATCAGAGCCTCCAGTTTTTTTCCCTGTACAACAAATTTAACATACCATATATACTCGAGTATAAGTCGACCCGAATATCAGCCAAGGCACCTACTTTTACTACAAAAACTGCCTTTAAAATGTGCTGGAAAACTCTACTTACTCATGAGTATATAGTACTTTCCTAAATCAAACCCAAACTGATTTCCATGGAGTTGATTCTGATCAGCAGCAACTTATAGGACTGAGTAGAACTGCCCCCATCAAGTTTCCGAGACTGTATATCTCTATGGAAGCAGGCTGCCATGTCATTCTGATGGGTTTGAACTCCCAACTCTTTGGTTAGCACCTGAGCACCTTAATCATTGTGTTACTTGGGCTCCTTAGTGTATTGTTTTACCCATGTAGAAGGATTGCTTGAGGTACCCATGTTAAATAATGATTGGTAAACTTTTTAATAAAAGATATCATTTAAGATGCTTTGAATATAAACAACTGGTAGCCCCATTTAAGGCAGAAAAAAAAGACAAAGGAATATGTTAGAAGTCCCTTCGATAACTCATTGACAGGAAAGTCCCCAGGAATGGACCAGTGCGCTATCTCATACAGCACTCTACTTTTGATTGCTCTATCTCCCAGAGCCCCTACTTTTTCTGCTGGGGGTTCTTTAATTCATTGAAACACCCCCACAAAATTCACAGACAATGCTCCTGAGGACAGGGCTTGTCATGTAAGGTAACGGGTAACAGTGTAGGCGAGAAATGCTCTGGATACGGTTGTTCAGTCAGGGCTTGTTACAAAGTTCCTTTAGGACTGCTAATAAATGCCCAGAGGGCACGTCACAGTAACTAAACTCTAAGCTTCAACCTGAAGGGCACTCGGTTCCAGTTCCGATGGGTCAGCAAACCCCGCTCCTGAAATGAAGCTCACAGAGGTACTCTACTCCAGGAAGCCTCAGCCCAAAGGCAATCAGCTCCAGTACTGTGGGTCAGCAAGCCCAGCTCTTAGAATTCGTGCCCAGAGGCATCCCATGCCACAAGCCAAGCCAGCCTCCTGCCCCAAAGCACTCAGCTTTCCTTGCTCTGTGGCTTGAGAAGTCTACTGATCGGGCTCAGGCTCTGCCTCCTGGTTTTGCTGCTGTTGATTCCCAGCCTCTCCTCTGATATCACAACTGAAGTGTCTTTTGGATCCAGGAGGTTCATTGCACAGGGATCTCTTGGTTCAGAGGACACTCCTGGCTAGTAGTAAAATGCACCCCCTGCTTCTGAGATGACTGGTAGTATACCCAGCAGGATGCCAATTACAATGACCTGTTAACAATTACTCATGGTGGAATCCTATCAGTATCTTCCCCGCACCTTCGTATTAATCCCACTCCAGAGAAGGTCTTTGTGGGAATTACAGAGACTGTGGCTTGGGGTGCAACATTAAATAATTCCACTGCCTTGCGACCAGGGCTCTACGTTCCAGGAATTAGTGGGCTGTCTTGTCAAGATAGCATCACCAGTATGAATCAGCAAAGTGACCTTTCTGTTGTTCAGCTCTGCTTAAGGCTCAGAATCCCTGGAGAGATAGATGATGTGTCCCCAGTCTGGGGCAAGTCCTCCAGGTACATTAGCTGCAGCAGGACATCGTGATTAACAGCACCTCACAACTGCCAACACTGAGAGGAAAATAGTCGGCCAGGGAAAATCCATGAATGAAGGGTTGGGGCCAAAGCCACCAATGTTTGTCTCAGGGGCTGTGCACTTACTTGTTTGAGGGGGAGCGCAGCCCACTGCGGGGAGCCAATGGGTAGGGCTTGAGGAGAAGCTCTGAGAAGCTAAGGTCTCGCCGGTATCAATCGGTATCTTGGGAAAAGAAAGGGCGAAGGAATGAGGAGGAGGAGAAGGAAGTCAAAGCAACTAAAGTGGGAAAACATTTTTTTTTGCTTATGGAATATTTTTGAGCCCTAGCGGATTTCATAATAAACACAGCCATCATCAGTCTTTTATTTTTTAACTTGATTTTTCTGTTTTTTTCCAAAATGTGGAGACTTCAGGTTGCCTGTGTGCATCTTGGGGGTTTGGGAAACTCCCTGAGAAGTCTCAGAGGTTGTACGTGGAATAACTTGGTCCCTACTACTATGCCGATGTTGCACCTGTTTTATAAATTGCATTTTCAAATGTGAATCTCTGTAGATTTTTCTCAGAGGAAAAAAAGTTTTACTGCTAAAAATAGCATCAGAAAATAATTGTCTACTAAAGGAAAACACATTTAAAAAAATGTGTGTAGGCCCTTCCAGCTGTCTTAATCTCGGTCGATAGCCGGGCAGCTGGGTACACAAGCACAGTATTGCTTTATTGTTTGATTCATATCAATATCACTTCAGCATGGCTTGCACAATTCACTTTGCAATACCAGAAAGAGCCAGAGTCTGCAGAACATGTTTACCTGCTGAGATGGTTTGTTGAAATAATCCAGCATCTTGTTTGATCCATTCTGTCAACCTGGGAATTAATAGGCTCCAGCATATCGGGCTGGTTGGATGAAAATATCTCCTCACTCCTTAGTGTGAGCCCCGAAAGGTGAGAGTGCAGCTGCCTTGGAATTCCAAATCCTCCTTAAAATCAGCAAACTGTCTTAGTTTATTAAAAAAAAAATTCCCCATGAACATTTTTATGTGCTTCAAGGAGTGAATGAAACCGTCTTTGGTAAAGACGGTGAGGTTAGCGAAGGTATGTGCCAGAGGGGAGGGTGATATATATAGGGGCAATGTATATTCCCACTTTTGCCCTAAGCCAAAATATATTGCCAGCATATTCTTAGGTTGCTCAAAATAAGTTGAGCTAGCACTTTTGCAGGAGGTGAAGTCAGTGATTGAAACAATGATGCCTTAGACATAAGCCAACCTACTACATGACTTTCAAGATACTTTATGGCATAGTCCTTCGATTGTGTGTTGTACACATTATGCATTGTACATATGTAGATACACCCTCAGGGTTAGAGTGGAAATATATAACATGGCTCCATTGATTCTGTGCATGTCAGAGCAGCACTGTGCTCTGCAGGGATTTCATTGGCTAAATTTTTCAGGAACTAGCTAATTTTTCATTGGATAAATTTTCAGTTCATCATCTTTTTTTCCTGAGGTGCCTTTGGGTAGAAGTGAATCTGCACTCAAGTGTGTGAACTGGTGGTACCACGAGAGTCTCCCCACCTCCCAACCACACCACTGTAGCTATTTAGCCTGCAGATTCTGATGATGCCTCCACTCAAAATAAATAAAAATAAACCAAACCCATTGCCACATGGCTGATTCTGGCTCCATATGACCCTACAGAACAGAACAGGACTGCCCCATAGAATTTCCACGGCTGTGGTCTTTACAGAGACCAGCTGCCACGTCTTTCTCCTACTGAGTAGGCTGGTGGGCTTGAACCATGAACCCTTGGTTAGCTGCTGAGCATTTTAAACATTGTACAATGAAACCCACTGCCATTGAGTGAATTCTGACTCCAAGCAACATTAAAAGGTTTCTAAGGTTGTAAAACCTTATAGGTGCTGACAGCCTTATCTTTCTCCCATAGAGCAGCTGATGGGTTCGAACCAACTTCCTGGCTGTTAGTGTTTACCTACCAGCACCACCAGGGCTCCTTCTGGGACTCCTTATATTTTAATTAGCCTTCTAAAATTATTTGTTTAAAAATATGTACATATCCATATAGATGTGTGGGTGGTTATATGTATGCACATAGGCACACATATGTACTTATTGGAAGCCCGGGTGGCACTGTTGGGTAAATGTTGGCACCAGGATATTCAGAAGCCAAAAGTTTCTAACATTAATCTTGCTTACTCCTAGGCAGTTGCTAGTATTGCAGTATATTTCCTTTAGATTTTTATTTTACCTGTTTTTTGTTTTCATTTTGCATAGCTGTGCTCATACAACAAATGCAGTCTTCTTAGTTGGACAATTTATTCATGAATAAATATTTGCTAATAATTTCAATGATTTCTTAATCTAGCGTTTCAGGAGCAGGGATAAAATAGGTTAAACTATGTGAGTATTTCTGATGTCCATGACATCTGGCAAGGTTCTGCTAGTTTACATTCCCTTCTCATGTTCCAGTTTACACTGTCATTCACACTTTCGACAGTCCTCAATTAAAATACATATCCCTTTGCATATTGAACTTGGCTTTCATCACCTTAGAATTTATCATTATCAACTTAATTTGGGAACTCGATAGCCAAAGTATTATTTTTCACTTTTCACTTTTGTGATTGTGATTTTGTGTTGTAGCAATTTTTTCCCCATGTGTTTACTGGGCATCAGGATTTTGTTTTTTGTGAATTCTCAAGTTATCTTTGTTTCTACCCATATATTTGAATACTTTATTTCTGTTCACATGAATATGCTCATGCTTCATGGGTCATTAAGAATGTTAACATTGCTAAATGAATTCCACATTGTTTTCACAATGTGTCTCACATTTTTTAACTGTTAGCGTTCATTGTTATTTATTGTGCATTTTATATGCTTGGGAGTTTTATGTGTCATATTTTCACATCTATCAATTCTTTTAAGCTTAAGCATATTTTGACTATTCCAGAATTGATAAAGGATCCTCTACATTTTCCTGTAGTGTTTTTAAATTTATGTATTTGAGCTTCGGCTCTCCCTAGCATTTATTTTAGTGTATGTGATGTTAAAATAGCTCTGGTTGTATAATAAATTAAACATCGTGCTGCTAACGACACAATAGTTCAAGTGCACCAGTCATTTCATGAGAGAACAAGGAGGCTTTCTATTTTCATAAAGGTTAAAGATTCGGAAATCCCACAGCGTCCACTCCATAGGGTCACTAAGAGTCGACATTGAGTTTAAGGCAGTGTGGTTTGGGCATGCTGGATGGCTCTACATTCATATAGATAACTGTCCCTTTGAGCTTTGCCCCTGGGGTATGCGAGGCTAAATAAAACATAACTCCCTGCCATCAAGTGGATGCTGATTCATAGTGACTCTCTCGTGCAGGGTAGAACTGCCCCTATGAATTTCGGAGACAGTAACGCTTTACAGGAGTAGAAAAGCTCATCTTTCCACCTTGGAGAGGCTGGTGGTTTCAAACTGATGATCTTACAGTTAGCGATGCAATGTGTAACCACTATACCACCCGGCCTCTGGTTATTGCCTAAAGCATTAACCTCGCTCATCTTCCTCACGAGCCCATCCATCACTAAACTCCACCCATACTGGCTGTCTTACTATTTCTGTGCATCACTGATTCCTCCTTGAGGTCTTGACACTTGTTTTCTTTGTTTAGAAAGGGTCTTCTCAGATCCCCACATGGCTTATTAATTATCATGTTCATCTCTTTCAAAGACAAGACCTGTCTCAGTTTCCTAGTGTTGCCACAATTGGGTGGCTTTAAAGAGAAGACATTTATTTTTCATAATTCCGGAGTCCAAAATCCTAAATCGAGTCCTCTGTCTTGTCAGTTCCTTCCTTATCAGTAGACCCAGGCAAGCTTGGTTTTCCTTAGCTTGGAGGTAATACACCCTCAGGTGGTGGTGATCTTCCTCCAGCATAGACATGCCTCTGTGTCCACACTTCTCATGCTGACCTTACACAACTCAGAAGTGGCTAGGTTTAGGACCCACCCTACATTGGTATGCCCTCAAGTGATTGAATGTTTTACATAGGAATGAGCTATGGAAGAGTATTGCATTATTTTGCTTTGCACTCATCAAATTGCATCCACAGGTACAGGGGTAAAGATTCTGATACCTTTTTTGGGTAGGGCACAATTCTATCTATAACACCTTCTCTGATCATTGTAAGTGAAACAGTGTTCCTCATCCCCACTGACCCCTTGATCTTATTATATTTTCATCCTAGGATTTGGCCAGTTCCCGAATTACCATACTTGTTTGTTTACTTGTCACTTGTTTGCTGCCTGCAGCACCCGAAGATAAGCTCCACAGGAGCACGGTTTTGCTCCTGCTTTCTTCATTACAATTAGAGTGCCTTGAGATTTGCCCTGTCACATGATACATTTTCTATTAATATTTGATTCATTGGTAAATGTATGCATAGATTTGGTATGTTATTAGCCAAAAATGATGGTGCTTAATTATTATGTAGAAGCAATAACAGCAGTGATAGCTAACCTTTATTGAGTGCTTATTCTCTGATAGTGCACTGTTTTGTATGCATTATTTTTCATAATTTAACTAAAAGATCTGCTTATTGTGTACATACTAGATTTTATGACTGCAAATAGAACCAAGTAATACTATGTGCAATTATAATCTCTACCAAGAGATAAGAAAGCAAGGACGCTGTAGTGCCTCTTAACAGGTTAACCACAAGAAAGGGACGGTGTTAGGTCTGGCCACATGTCTATCTGACCTCGCTGTCTATACTCTTACCTTCTATATTGTAGCAGTGTGTCCTTGCATTTTTTCAGGTATTTCCTGCTTTTTGAGAATTCATGCTTTCTGTTTACAACTGACCTGAGTTAATACCTATTTTTGATAATGGAAAGAAATCCAAAGGGGGACTTTTGCTTTTATCAAAAAAGGACAAAATGAAACCAGCAATCAGTATTTGTTCTGCAAAGAACCCCACACAGCAAGCGTGGCATCATCGGGCTGCTCCTCTGGGAAGCAGGCTCGTCACAAGCCACCTTGGTTTTGAACTGTCTGGGAATGCTCTATGCCGGTGATCGTTTAGGCTTTGTGTGCTATTGGGGAGGTTGTTTTGGGGGGCCTGGGAATACTCAAACTTTTGGTAACTTTCACATTCACCATTTTGGTGTACAAAAGGCCAGAAGGGACACATTTCACGCCTTTTCGGCAAGAGAGGGCTCATGGAAAAATTCCATTATCTTTTCATTCCATTTCCCCACAAACTTTCTGAAGCCTCCTTGTCTTTTTCGGCTAAGTTCGTCTGGGGACCCAGGTTCTTTCTGGACAGCAGTTTATTCTCTCTGATGCAGTGCTAGAGGGTTCTTCCCAGCCTTTCCCACGCTTTACCGAATACTCTTACTGATCTTTCGATTACAATTGCATTAGACCTCTTTGTTAACTTGGTAAGAATCATTCTTTCAAATGGAATCATTCCCTTACAGAAACATTCTGTTTGTCGCAATTATTTTTTAACTCTTTGAAAAGTTTGGTAGTATTTCTCTTATTAGTCTTGAAAATGTTCCAAACACTAAGTTAATAATGAGATATTTTATTTTATTTTTGGTTGTTTTTATGATTTGGATTTTTTTCACTTTATATTTCAGAATATTTTTTTCAAAATTGCTAAATGATGGGCAGCGACATATTTTTAAAGGAGTAGGTACTTGTTTGCATTATAATATGCTTTATTGTGTCTCCTGAGAAAAATGCTTACTGGTGGGACAGAGGAGCTCAAACAAATTTTAAGAACAAAGGAAGGAAACAACTCCTACAATGACTATGAAGGACATGGGTTTGGAGCATGACGACCTGGGATAATCTCCTCGTTCTGGGTCTTTACAAGTTATTCAGATTCGGGGAGCATAGTTACATTTGTAAAGTGGGTAGAATGATAATTATCAGCCATAAATTTGTTGTAAGAATATATGAGATAATGAGATCAAACATTTCACAGAGTCAGATACACAGTGAATACTTTATAAACGTTTACTGATACTAAGGGGGTGACTAGATGGCACATGATTTGTAAATCTTTTCCTGCAGACAGTAAATCATAAGGGAGTATCAGAATGCCAATTTTTATGTTGGGTGGTGGTGGTGGTGGTGGTGGCACAGGTGATGCCAAGAGTTTAAAGAAAAGGTCAGCCCTGGTAGAGCTACTCTCGCGTCTTAGGCTGTAATCGATCATGGGTCTCCTTTGTATCTCTGCCTCTCTCTGTGTGTGGTAGGCTAGGATCTCTGGAGAATCAAAACCGTGATGCGGGCACATGTATGTATACAGAAAGAGATTTAGATCAAGAAATGGCTCATAGAGTTGTAGAAGTTGACAAATCCGGTTTGGTTCAAGTTCATGAGTCATCTGTCAGCTGGAGGCATCTCCGCACTCATGTGGCTGCAAACCTGATGAACAGGAAGCAGGAAGACCGCAGGTTGTTGGATGCGGAGCTGCATGGATCTGAGAGCGGTAGAAGGAATATAAAACCAGCATTCCATAGGGACTCTTGGGATTAGCAGGCTATGTAACAGGAGATCCATGAACCAGATGCAGGATCCAAATCTAGTAGTCAAAGTGAGCTAGCTTCCACACACTGTCAATCCATACTGAGCCAGCCACACAGAGTAGAATCTCTCTCTACTGTATTAACACTGACCAGATTAATGAGGTGGTACTCTACCCTAGTCTTTCTCACAACGATTTGACTACTTCACAGAAGATTCCCATGGAGTCGATCACATCATGTTAGACTATATAATGGGAGAATCCTGGCCCACCAGGTGGACATAAAAACAACCACACTGGTTAGAACTGTAAATGTGTAGATACTTGGACGCAGATTCATTACTATTTGAGTTAAAAAATTTAAATGGCAAGATTATTTCTCACCCAATAACATTTCTTTGGCTGATGTGTGGCCCCTGCTGTCTTCATCTTGACGCCTGCATCTCCTTATGTTTCCGTTCCATTGTACATTACTGTGAGCAGCATACCCAGCATTCCTCAGACAGAGAGAGAGAGAGAGTGGGTTTTATGATGTAACGTTTTGATTAATCAAATTGACTTGATCCTGACCCTATTTTAATATTCTAGATGTCCAAAACTTCTAATACTGCTTGTGAGGACAAACGTGTGCCTCTTAGTCAGGAGGGTTCTGGTGATAGGTTATGTTTAGCTCAATTCTCAACAAAAACTTGCTAGGTTGTTGTCTTTTTTTGTTCTTTCTGTTGTCTATATGTATTATTTTATTTAGTTTTGTTAGCTTATGTACAACAGAACATATACCAATCCAACAGTTTCTACAGGTGAAATTTCGTGACCTTGATTATGTTCTCCCCACCCGTTTTTTTTTCTTTCAGGAATCACCTCTAATTACATTCTTGAAGTTATGTAACCATCCTCAACCTCCTTTCATGAATTGTTCCTCCCTCATTAACATAAACTCACCATCTCTGAAGTTCCTGACTAGCCTTTTAAGCAGGTGTTGTCAATTTTATCCCATACAGGTAACTCTTAAGAGAACATAGAGCTTATGCTGTGGCCCTGCTCCATACTTACCCTCATGAAGGGTCCCTGCAGATGTGGGTGCTGTAACAATGTGTGAAGAAATCACATGGTGCCTAACCATCAACAAGAATAGTATCTTTAGAGTTGGGGGTCTTAAATAGTTGTCTTAAAACAACAGCCATCTAAGTGAGGTGTCAGCTAAATCCACACAGAAGAAGCCCGCCAGCCTGTATGATCCATGGATAGCAAATGATAAAATCAAAAATCAGAGGAGAGAATTGGATTAGAGTTTAATTTACAAGCACCTGGCTTGCAGAAGGTTATAGGTAACAGTGAAAGCTCAAAGTCCATTTTCGGAGTCCCCATGCAGGTCAAGCATCCACTGAGCTTGTCTAGAGATGTGACTAGCCTTGCTTTCGGCAGTGCGCACTGCAAAATGGGTTAATGCAGGTATAATTTGTGTAAACTTAGCATCTTATGATTTAGTTTCCCTTTTGACCTACTCTTAATTTGTTCTGGATTATTACTATTAGATTCTCCTTTATTTTTGAGGTTTTTCTGTTTTATTTGATTGAAGTTGTTGGAGGCTTTCTTTGTAAGATTTTCTTTATTGGAAATCCAGGATAGATAACACTGTAGAGGCAGCAACTTAATTACTAGTTTCTTAGGGTAGCAGGGGAGTTTGGGGAAATGAGGAGCTAATAACCATGAGTACAAGAATGAGGAAAATGTTCCAAAGTTGATGTGTGATGATTGTACAACTCTCTTAAATCATTGAATTTAAATATATAAATCATTGAATTATATGATACATGAATTATATGTCAGTAAAACTTAAAAGAGACACATAGTGATTAAGGTGGGTAATTTTTATTAATCAACCTAAACTATTGTTTGGTTTGAAGGAGACAGGGGGAGATACCTTTTGTTTGACTTAATGGCCTTGGTGTCGAGGCTCATCAGCCTCTCAGGCTCTAGAGAGTCTGACGTCCCTGACTTCTGCTAGTTTTGATCTTTTAGTTGTTGTTTCTATTGGAAGGAGTTTTTCTTCTATTTTTAATGGATCATGCCACCTTTCCCCTCATAATTTAATCTTTGAGAATAAAAACCATTGCTGTTCCTAAGAAGACAATCTTTCATGTGCATTCCTTTTATCAGGCAGCCATCCGGAGTGTTAGAAGGTGACAAGATGAATTTGGAATATTTATGGTGATGAAGTCTTTGGAACCCACGCAACATGCTAAGTGGATAACAACCAAACCAACGTGGGAAGTAGAGGAACCAGTGGCCATTAGGCTGATTCCCCCGCAGAGTGACCCTGTCCTAGGGTATCCATAGCTGAGTGAATTCTTCTGGGACAGACCTCACCTACTCTTGGAGAGTGGATGGTGGGTTTGAAACACCAACCTTGCAGTTTGTTGCCCAGTGCTTACTCAGCTGTGCCACCAAAAAGAATGTGCTGCCTAGTGCCATGGAACTGACAGAGTTAGAGTCAGACTGCCCTGGTCATGAATTCTATCTCTAGTACTGGTAAACTCTATTAACTTTCTCAATTTAGCTTTCTGACCCTTAATTCTGTAATTATTATTCAGGAGACAATAATACCCACCACTCAGTTGTGCCATGGGAATTAAACATGGGCTCATGTGTAAAGTACTTAACAAAACACCTGGTTTGTGCAAAGGCAAATACATCCTACTGCTTATGATTAATATACCACTCAAATGAAATTGTTGGGGTAGGGCAGGGCAGAAAACAAATTCATTTGTGTTCTGATGAGGGATAGTTTGGCTGATGTAAACTTTGTTCTGTGGTGGAGGTATTGTCCTTTGAAGGAGATGATAATCCCCAAGCTGTGAGTGTGCAACACTTCGAGAGGGCAAGGTGGATTTAGGTCTTCCTGTCATCTGGTGCCTAGGCTGGCATACGTGGGCTGGTAAATGTTTTCCAGATTCCGCTGGCACACTGACATTTGATGGCTGCTTAATAATTTTCCATTTTTCTCAATGTGGTAAATCATAAACTATAGCTATTTTGTTGGTCCATGGCAGGCCTATCTGTGATGTTGAGTAATTGCTTGGCACACAGAAAAGATTACCTTCTATATTTAAACGTGTTTATCAATCATGCCTTCCAGACACCATCTGCCCAAGAAGGCCCACAGTAAGTGGAGGTCCAGAGAAGGATGACTTTGAGAGGAAGCCTTTCGCAGGAGCGTAGAGCAGCCCCGCTCAGGTTCTAATGACAGTTCAAGGTGGAAGAGGAGAGGGGCAGGAGAAACTTTTGCTTGGATAAAGCTTTTACCTGCTTATTAATTGAACAAGGCAGGTGCCAGTCTGCTCAGAGTTCTGCTGGCAGCCTGCAAAACGTGTCATTTTCCCTGCTAATAAGTCCTTCAGCTCAGGAGATATCTGCAGCAAGCTTTGCAGCAAGAAATAAGGGCCAAATTCAATTAACATGCACCCCGAGGTCAGCTAAGGAAAAAAAAAAAGCTCTGAGCTTCTTTTCTGAAAAGTAGAGTTAAAAGCAAAGATAAGGAAAGACGAGGAAAGGGAAGAAGAAAACAGAGCCTGCTGACTTTAGAGGTTCATTCAAAGGCTCATTTACGTAGGTTAAATCCAGATTCCTTAGCTTTGCCTTCAAGGTCACTTTTATGGTCACACCAACTGCCCAGAGCACCCCTCTGAAACCTTGGTTCCAGTGACATCTAAGCCCTGGGAATGTAGCCTGAGAAGGACACAGGCTTGCCCCCCACTGGCACACATACAGAGACCCTCCCTGCCATCAAGGGACTGCTGATGTCTCAGAGTGAGCCCCCTGTAGGTTTCTGAGACTGTTCACAGGAGTAGACAGCCCAGTCTTTCTTCTGCTGAGCAGCTGATGATTTTGAACTGCTGTCTTTGCGGATTGCAGCTCAACTCATAATCACTACACCACCTCTTATGAAACTATACCACATTTTTTGTATATTGTAGGGATCCTCATTTTTATTTATTTAATTGAGGTTCTAAGAAGGTTTGAGGCACTTGCTCAAGGAACCTAGGTGGCGAGTGAGTGAAGTTGGTTCACTCTACTGGCATCATGAACTCTTGGCTGTCAGATCTTCACCCCATCCTTCTCTCGAAACTCCATGCCAAGGAGGTTTATTATTTATACAGCATTTACTATTCACTCTTTAATAATAAAAATGCGGTGACATATAAAAGCCAGGAAAATACAACACTCAAGCTTCCATAAATTAGCACGCTCACTTTGATCCATATGCTTCCACTCATATTTGTGTGCGCATGAATGTGCGCAGTTTTGTGCCCTTCTGCGTGTGCCTACGTCTATGTGTGCATGCCTTTGGGGAACCTGCTGATGGCTAAGGAAAGGTCAGCTGAGTCCAACAGAACAAACGCTGCGTGTGAATCTCTTACTGTTGAGTGACTCACTGTTGTGAGCCTCAGTTTGTCATCTGAGAAACAGAATCTTTTACATTTCTCTTTCCTTTCTTATAAAGAGTTGCTATGAGTTGGCATCCACTCACAGTGTGTGCTGTTTTGTTTGTTTTGCTGTCTTGGTTCTTACAAAGCAAAGATAATAACACCTATTTCATAAGTATTTTCTGACAATGAAACAAAATTATTTACGTGAAGTACTTAGCCGTGGGCCTTTTTGATTAGCCATTGTTATAAGAGGAGCAGCAATAATCATTGTGGTTATTATAATTATCTGCCAGGTTTATTCTCTTTGAAAATGAATCTTCTTCCATAGCATTATTTCTAAACCTATTTTGTTAATTACTGCCCACTTACACTAAAATTGGCTGTTAAAATTTAAAATATTTTTAATGTATAAAATATCTTGCATAAGGTCTGTTTTGAATCTATTTAGCATCACCACTGTGCCTCCTTGTTGCTGTTAGAGGTCACCACGTCTGTTCTGACTCTTGGTGACCCCGTAGTCAGGGCCGTGCCTAATGCTGCGGCATGGCATAAAACCTCCTCTGAGAGTCCCTCTCAGGCTTTCTTTCTAGAACATCTTGCTTATACTTTACCTCTAAAGCCAGGCTGTACTAAACATACTGCAGCTCCCAATTTGTCAGTGTATATCTTTTATGTTCTTGTGTATTTTTCTTCAGTGATATGTTGGTAAGGGTTGTTAGTAGTTACTCCTGAGCTGAAGAAGAGCATCATACTTGGGGATGTGTGGATCAGTGAAAAAAAGAGGGAAACCTTCAAAGAGGTGGACTGACCCAGTGGCTGCAACAATGGGCTCAAAGATGGTAATAACTGTGAAGAGAGTCAGGACAGGACCTGGCAGTGTTTGGGTCTGTGGTACATAAAGTCCCTATGAGTAGAAACCAACTTGATAGCACCTAGCAGCAATCAAATTTGTTTACATATCAAGTGAGGACCTACTATGTGAAAGTCTGGTTCTAGTTTCTATAACAGTGAACAAGGAAAGTGCTGTAATATTCATAGAGCTTGAGAACATCTCTGTGGCTCTCACAAGAGGATGACATCAGCTCAGACTGACCAATGGAACATGGAGTCTAGAATGCAAGAAGAGAAAAGGAAGTAATGATAAAATATTAGCCAGCTAAGGACTTTTATCAGTTCTTTTGAGAGAATAGAAGTAAATTTTACTATTAGAATAGGTGGCAAATCTTCTGTAGTTTGTTTTATTAGTATGCCTAATTCAGCTCTGGAGTAAAACATGGGCCATTCACAATCCATAAAGATAACTCACTCATTCATAAGAAAACCCTTTGTGGACTTTATAAAGCTCTAAAGTAAAGAACTTCTTGGGGTGTTTTTATACTTACCTACCTGAGCTAGGGGGACCAACCAGAAAATGTGGACCTTAAGATTTCTTCTTGACTGAGTGAAATATATGTTAGTGTGTTAGTCTGCGTAGACTAGAGAAACAAATTCATAGAGACTCATATGTGTATAAGAGAGAGCATCCCAACCCAGTACAGTCCAAGCCCATAAGTCTGATGTTAGCCCATATGTCTGATACCAATCTGTAAAGTCCTCTTCAGACTCATGAAACACATGCAATGCCGCTGAATACAGGATGATCACAGGCCAGTCGCTAGAAAGTCTTTGGATCCAGTGGCCTTGTAAGCATCTCAGCACTGGCAGGGGTCTCCATGTGGCTTTTCCAGTTCCCAGGGCAGTATCAGAGTAAGCCCATGTAGCTTCTCCTCAGGGCTGTCTCGCAGGGAGTCAGCTTGGTCAGTAGATAATCTCCAAGGGTGTGAGTAGAGTGAGAAAATGTCTCCCACCTCCAAGGAGGAAAAATAGGAGTTCCCAGAATTCTCAGGAGAAGGCCATGCCCACACAGAAGCCTCATTGGTTATATCTTGATTGACAGGCCAGACTTCACCCCTACACTCAATCCTCGAATTGACACCAGATTATGTAACTACCACAGTTGTACTTGCTATGATTTTATGACATTAAATGTTCTATTGCTGCATCATTGGCCTCAGGCATAAGAACAATTGTGAGGATGGAGCAGGACCGGGCAGTGTCTCAGTCTGTTGTGCATAAGGTCACTATGGGTGGGAATAACTTGATGGTACTTAACAGCAACTACATCACTATAAGTCTCAAATGTCTACGTTTTGCTTGGGTATATCTTAACAATCACTGCTCACAAGACTTCCTCAAACTACCTCCTCTAAATAAGTTAACTTCTCTTGATGTTTCAGTAACATTTTATGAATATCCTTATCATAATACCAATTTTCAATTTCACTATTTCTGCTTTACACATCTCTTTTCCCACTAGCCTGTGCATTTCCTGAAGCATCGACAGTATTCTAATGTCTGCATTTGAAGCATATACCCTAAGTTAATTACAACATAGTTATGTAGATTTTTGTGGAAGGAAAAGGGGAAAACATAGAAGAAAGGCTGGTGGCAAGAAGGCAGGCAGGCAGGTCAGGTTGAGATCCAACACTGAACATCGCACTAACCCATCTACAGTCACTGCTCTGGCGTAGGTCCATGAGTTGAAAAACCTGGAAGAGCCTTAGCCACAAATTTATTATGTGCTAAACACAAAATGGAACTGACAGGTTATAAAATTTCCCCCATATGTGTTTACCTATTTGTTTTCACTTTAAAAACAAACATTTATTGTTATCTGGGAGAGAAATGAGCTCAAGATCCTGTAATACTAACGTCTACAGTAACTCCTTCACTCGCCTAACTCCCAGTAGTCTATAATTGTAGAGTATGCATTCTCTTCATTTTAGGAGGATCCCTAGTAGTGTCGTGGGTTATACATTGGGCTGCGAGCTTCCAGGTCAGCCATTCAAAACCACCAACTACTCTGCTGGAGAAAAATGAGGATTTCTACTCCTCCAAAGAATTCATTTTGAAAACCCACAGGAGCAGTTCTACTCTGTCCTAAAGAGTCACTATGAATCAGAATCAACTCGATGACAGAGGGGTGAGTAATTGAATTTTAACCAAAAGACATTGCAAGTTTATAGGAGGTGAATAGCTAGTCCAAGCATGTATAGCCATTAAGTATTAGGGCTGAAATATAAGCCCAAATCTGATTTCATCTCGTGGTAGTCCGGGTTGACTAGAAAAACAAATCCAGAGACACTCATATGTGCATAATAAAGAGTTTTATATAAAAGCGTAATTATATATTAAGAAAATATCCCAGCCCAGTCTAGGCCAAGTTCATAAGCCCAATATTAGCCCATATGTTCAATACCAGTCTATAAATTCCTCTTCAGACTCACACAACACATGCAATGATGTCAAATGCAGGAAGATCGCAGGCCAGTAGGTGGAAAGTCTTGTGGATCCAGTGGCAATGAAAGCATCTCAGCACTGGCGTGGGTCTCCACATGACTCCTTCAGCTCTAGGGCTCTGGCTTCATCAGTGTAGCTCCATCTGGTTTGTCATCAGGGATGTCTTGAAGCCTGGGAGAAAGACAGGAGTTCCCAGAATCCTCTAGAGAAGGCCATGCCCACCCAGAAGCCTCAATGGCTATGACCTACTGACAGGCTAGATTCCACCCCTTCACAAATTGACAGATTATGTAACTACCACCGATTTTAACCATTAAAGATGTAATTCTATTCCTTATCACATATACATTTCATCCAATCAAAGTTTCACTAATATGAAAAATGCTTGTGGAACTTCAAAAAGGTATATAACGTATTGAAAAATACCATTATCATTACCTACATGACCCTTCAAGGAGCCCTGATGGTATAGTAGTTACCCGTTGGATTGTGATCCACCTGGTCAGCAGATTGAAACCACCGGCAGGTCTACAAGAGGAAAACTAAGCTTTTGACTTCCCAAAACAGTTAGTCTCAGAAACCCCAAGGGGATCGCTATGAGGCAGCAATGGACTCACTGGCAGAAGGAGGAAAGAACAGCCTTTCTACCTTATATTTCTCTGTAGAATTATCTCCTTGAAAGACACTTAAACAACTCATTACTATCCTTCTGTTGTATTTCTAGTAGAAATATTTATTAGGGTTATGAATCAATAAATCACTAAGAGGAGTTCAGGAGGTGTTTTATCACTGCCATAGAAAACTCAAGGTTCCCACAAGGATTGGACCTAAACGATGGTAGGGCAGAACTCCGTCTCTTTTGAATTCTTGGCAGGCATTCCTGTCCTTCGCATTTTCCCTTCATTAGAGCATGTGTAGGGCATCAGATACGCAAAGGCCCCTGTGCTGCACAGAAGTACTGTCTTTTTTCAGTTTTACTAGGTTCTGTTGTGAATAGATACATTTTTCTCTTGTGTCTTTAATAAAATTTCTGCAGCAAAAGGTAATAGAATATATTTAGTCTGCCGTTGGTTGGTACCCATGATATAATTTTATCATTTATAGGGTTGGTAGAATTGATTTAACCTTTCTGTATTTCTCAGAATCTACTTTGTGTATGTATAACACATATGGTGCTGCATGTGGGGAATTCATACAGCACAAAATAAAAAGTCACAGTTCCAAAATATAAGTTTTTAAATCCCCTTTTTACTCTCTATTCTTAGCCGGCAGAGTTCATGTTGAAATCGGAATCTCACACTGTGACTAACACAGATCCTTTTTAATAGCAAATATTAGTGTTTAAAAATCGATTTGGAATAAGGATTGATTGCTTAAGAAATCTAATGATGAGGCAATTGAAGAAAGCCCTATATGGTGGAGCATCAGAAAATCTACGGAGAAATTCCATTATGCTTTAATTCTATTTTTCCTGAAACTTGAAGCCATCTTTCATTTATTGGGAAGAGTATGTGGTTAGTGTGTGTGGTATTACTGCCACTTTCTACTATATAATGTTGAATCTTCCAAATGGAAATACAAGGATACTTCCGTTGTCAAAAGGCTCCACACTCGAACTTTGCACAATTTAAACAGCAAATTTAGAAAAAAAAATTTGTCTTGATGTTTGTAACTTTGTTGGATAGGTGAACCTAAAATCCAACTTGAAAACACTCGTACAGACTGAAGGTGAGTCACAAATCACATCTCGCTGCAGACGCAGAGGGCTGATGCTCCCGTCCAAGCACTGCTTTCCCTCAGACACACAGAGTACTGCTGTCAGTGTGCTCCAACAGTCATCCCTGTGGGGTTTTGTGCGTCTGTTTGGCTCTTCACATGGGTAAAATATCATAATCGTGGCTCCTATGAAAGGTCGTGACATCAGCAGTAGAGCTACGAGGTGAGCCACAAGAACCACGATAGAGCTAAAGAAAAATCATTGCAAAATTTGAATCAGGTCTCTGCTGCTCTCATTTGGCAGCTGCATACAACATTGCTAAGTCAACATTATCAATGTTTTTTTGTAAAAAGTTGTGATTAAAGCGTCTAATGTAGCTAAAGGTGTGAAATTGATAACCACAAAACAAAAATTGTAGAGGCTGAAAAGTTACTGTTAATTTGGATAAGTCAGAAACAACTGCGGGACAGTGACATACAAGCAAGCTAAAGTCTCCATACTAATTTAAAATCCTGGAAAAATGAATGCATACGTGTACTTTGGGTCATCAGAACCAATTATTTTGGTGTTCCATTATGAGAAAAATATGCTCAGTTCTCCAACTTTTGTGTTCGAACACGAATTTGGAATGAATTGAGTTTGATGACAATTATCACTGTATTTGGGTCTTCTGAAATTAAGCCATCTTAAATCTTTCTCGAGTTTTATATTATGCACTTTAATGTATTTTATATGATATATGTTACATGCAGCATAGAATGATTTTCACAGGCAGGAGGCAAACCGATCTAACATGAAAGCTTTGATATCATGCAAAGAATTAGGTTGATATCAATCCCTGAGTTCCCCCCCATCAGAGAAAAGGGTAGAGAGCTTTATGCAATCCAATATCTCTCTGGTTTGTTGGCAAAGCTTGCTAGTAAGTTTTCCTCTTGTTGCTTATGAAAACATTTACGCTTCAGCGGCTACTTTCCTGAGAAGATAATGGCACTCAGTAATAGGAAACAGAGATGCTAAATAAAATTCCGACTTAAAAAAAAGAAGAAACTTGGTACTAGACAAGTGAACAATTAATTCAATTCAGAAAAAGTACATTAAAGCAACATTAGAAATATGACTCAGCCAAGCGAGTTCTTAGAAGGTCAAAGTATACTACATTATCTTCTGTTCATCTGTGAATGCAAATTGCCCTAGGCACCAGGGAATATTTCTGTCACTGAAAAACTTACTAGGCTTAAGTGAGACCTGAATTTTCGTTTTTTTAAATGGCTCATTGTGGTGGTTCCATAATTTCATGTCAACTTGTTAAATAGGTTTTAGGGGTGGAGTCTAGCCTGTCAATCAGGTCACAGCCTGATCGATGCCTCCTTCTGGGCATGGTCTTCTCCTGAGGATTCTGGGAACTCTTGTCTTCCTCCCTGGAGGTGGAGCACACACTCTCTCCCTGCTAACATACCTGTTGACAAGCCACCTGGAGCCACTCTGATGGTAGCCCGACCCCTGGAGCTGGAGGAGCCATGTGGAGACCCCCACCAGAGCTGAGATGCTTCCACCACCACTGGATTCACCACTGGACTGTGATCTTCCTGAATTTGGAATCACTGCATGTGCTGTGTGAGTCTAAAGAGGGATTTATGGATTAGTACTGGACATATGAGCTAATATCGAACTTATGGACTTGATCTGAACGGGGCTGGGATGTTTTCTCAATGTACAATTGTTCTTTGATATAAAGCTCTCCCTTACACACATACGGATGTCACTGAATTTGTTTCTCTAGTCAACCTGGACTGATACACCCATGTAACATGACTTTGGTAATTGATTTAAGATCCAGTCTCCCTGCAGCTGCCTTCATTTTCAGCACCCTGGGTGTTATGTGTTCAAGAGCGTATTGGTGCACATGTGTGCATGCATGCATCTTACAGACATTCATTATCAAATGGATTTTTGATGTTTCACTTTAAACTGCTGCTAACAAAGGTAATGAGACTGTGCAGGCTGCTGAGTGAAATTCCCTATTCGGAGGTGATATATAAAACTCAAGTTGTAAAAAACAAGCCTTGAAAGAACCTAAGAAGACACACAGGACTTTTCAAACCCAAGAAGCAAGGAAATCCACAATTCTCATCCCGAGTCCTAGACTGTTATGCTCACATCTTTCTAAGAGGAGTATGATAACTTTACCATTTCATTGGTGTTAAAGACTACAGTTCAGTCCTTCATCAGAGAAAAACTGCAGCATCATGTATACCAAGAAAATTTAAATACAAAACCAAGGACAGATTATATTTCCATAATAAGTCATTTGAGATGATTTTTCTAAAACTGTTAGTATGTAGAAAATTTTTATTACTAATTTCTCTCTCTTTTGGTATGAGTAAATAACCAGGTCTTTCCTCTTCATCCCTCCAATTGCAAAGGAAACCGGAGGTTTCAGATCTTTGAGGGTTTGGTGAAGGAACTCCAGCAAATGAGAGCAATGTTGTCGCTGCTGGGCTGGAGACAACATGAACACTTCTTTGCTTAGTCGTACTAAGGTGAACTGCACGATATCACTATTATTTTCTGGCACTTTCTTCAGCTTCTGCATAGTATAGACCTTCAAAGTGGGCTGTGCAATTGACGGCATGAATGCTGCACATGCTCTGACTCTGCTTTGCATAGAGTTCAATAAGAACGATCAAACCTGCTGTTAGCTCTGTCTTTGGTAGGCATGGGAAAGGCTGTAGAAGATGAAACTGACTATTTGCTTCCATATAATTTATAATTTAACGGAATAAAGACAGAGAACTAACATTTGTGTGTAGCATATTACTATTTGACGGGCTGAATAATGCCCCTACCCCACCCCAGACACCCATATCCATTTACTAGAGTCTGTGAATATTGTCTAGCACATGATACAGAAAGCAGTAGACGGAGAACTTGGAAGACATGATTCAGTTAAAGAGCTTTAGATGAGTAGATTATCCAGTGTTATCTGAATAGGTTAAATATAATCACTGGGTCCTTTTAAGGAACAGAAGGAGGCAGGAGACTAGAGTGGAGGCTAAGGTTAGGGTGACGTAGTGCCATGAGTAAAGACATTTAGGAAACTCTCACCTCTAGAAAAGGCAAACCAGAAAAAAGGTCCTTCTGAAGTCTCCAGAATTAATACAGGCATGCATTCTTTTAAACTTCTGCCCTAAAGAACTGTCAGATCATTTGTATGGTTTTAAGACACTGAGTTTTTGGCAATTTCTTACAACAGTAAAAGGAAGCTGGTACTTTATATTATCTCATCTACTCTTTTCATTAACATCATGAAAAAAAATGACAAACCACTGAAGAAATTCAAATTGCCCTCATACAGGAGTGAATATTTTTGCAAGCCATGCATATAGTAGATTAAAAAATATGACAATAAAAAATAAAGGCAAAACAAAAAAGGAAAGGAAAGAAGCCCTCACTGCTCACTGACAGAGTCAATCTTGACTCGTAGCTGTCCCCTAGGACAAGGTAGAAATGTCCTTGCGGGTTTCCAATCCTATAAATCTTTATAGGAATAGGAAACCTCACCTTTCTCCTCAGATCAGCTAGTGGTCTCAAACTGCCGTGCTGATGGTTAACAGCTCAACTTGTTATCCACTATCCTTCCAATTCAAACTCTAGACTGAGAAGTTCCAAAAAGCATGTCCAAATGAATTATGGGTAATTATGTCTGGAATATATCATTAGTAAATACTAAGCTGTGTCACAGAAGCAACGTGTTTGGAACATAAAGAGTGTGACATGTTGAAATATTGGATTAGAAATTCCATCAAGCATACCATTGGCTGGGTTGTCTAGAAAAAGAAAACTCATACACCTCTTGTCAACTTGACACCTGTACACAGCTCTTCAACTACACATAATCTTTAAATGATGACAAAATTTTGTTTATGCCTAATAGGATAAAACTAAAATGCTTTCAACCAAAAAAAATCTTATATTCTATAAATGAACAAAACAAAAACATTCTATGCCTAACAATTACAGTTTTGTGAGGACCTACACTTTAATCCTATAATTAAATCGACAGCTTCCCCCACTCATGAAAGTTTGTGAGCCATCAGCTTCATGCTGTTATTTCCCCTCACTCTGTGTATCCAATTCAAAACTGCCGGTTTAGATCAACCCAGTGCTCTGAGGAGAAAAGCACGTTCTTTGACATGAAGAATCTTCATTCCAGTTGGACCCTCGTGTCTGCATCCATAAATAAAGTCAAATCTAGAGGCGGCCAACCCTCAAGTCAGCAAGCAATGTGTACCAGCTCGCAGGGTCAAACTTCTCTTTCATTCGGACAGGGTCTGGTCAACTCGGTCCTAACCATTCTAACTGTGTCAGTGGGTGGTGTAACAAGCTAGCAGATTCCCCACATTACCCCGCCCTGCTTCAGACAACTGGTGCCTGCACATATTCTCAACAACGTTAGCCCCCTTGGCTTATATCATGTCATGCTCAGGTTCAACACAACTCTTCACATTTCAGACTACTCAGCCTGTTCTTGTCTGTCCTGCAGTTCCGGTGAACCAGGTCCATGGATGTGAGTGGCCTGACTCAACCCAACTCTCCATTTCTGTGCTTCCTCCACTTCTGCTGAAGAAGGAAATACCGGTGGTCATTGAGAGATCATTTCAGGCTGCCCACTGGCTCCCTTTACTGTTCAGTCCTACTGGATAGGAGTCCTTTCATGGAAAGGTTTTTCCAGCCTCGGTGCCTCCAAAGGCAAACTTCTTGCTCAAGATTTAAAAACCCCAAATTACTTTTTGTTCTTCAGTCTCCCAACAATTCTAATTGCATGTCTTTTCAAATGCAAATATACTGACATTCCAGGCACTAGGTCAGGCTTACCTTTACCAAGCCCTTTACTTTGTCTATAACAAAAAGCCTTTCTTTACAGGTAATTCCTAATGGCCCTTTGAACACATCTAATTGTAATAGCTGAAGGCACAGGGATTAGAAGCTCTCAATAATAATTGATTTTCAATATTCATTTCTATCACATATGTCATTAACAATAGGTAGGAGATATCAATATACTTTTAGTACAGATAGATTCAAAGCACAATGCTTTTTAAATCACTCAAATTTAATCCTTGCTTATTTACACAATGCTACTAATATGTATATGGCCTCAGAATCAAACCAGTACCTGGCCTTTTATTAGCATTTTTGGCTAAGCAGAAAGGCACGTGACTCAGGAAATTTCAAAATGCACTTTATTTCTCTGAGCTTCAACTTAACATCCATTATCTTCCTTTCCTCCATTTCAGGTAGAAATAACCCAAGAGAGCATCTAAGAATCACTATTTTCACTTTCCAAGCCTTTTTCAAACAAGTGAGTAAACCTTGAGGCCATATCTGACCCCTCTGACTAGCCAAAGGAGAAGGGAAATTCAACTGCACCCTACTGCCATAAGGCAGAGGTCAAATAAACCTACACTCTCCATCTCCATCAGTGATTTATCTAGCACCCCACTCCTGGTATCGCATGGTGTTATGCTGGTTTATTTAGAGAAACAAAACCAGTGATGCTCAAATACGTATAAGACAAAGCTTTATAGAGAGAAGTAATCTTATCTCAAGAAGGCATCCCAGCCCTGTCCAACTTAAATCCATCGATCCACTGCTAGCCAGAGCCTTCTTTAGACCCATAGAGCTGCATGTCACTGACACAGAAAGGTGAAGCTGGATGCAGGAAAATCACAGGCTGATGGGTGCAGTCAAGAGAATCCAAGGTCACTGGAAAGTTGGCAGAGGGCCACAGTTCCCAGAGTCAGGCAGCCAGCCTGGGATCACCCCTGGAGGCAGGCACAGAGTCCCAGCAAACAGAACACAAAGGACCAGAGAGAGAGGGGGGGGTGGGGTGGTCCCCAGGCTCTCCCTTATAAAAAGGCCACACTTCCCAGGAGGCCTTATCAGGCTGTGACCTGATTAACAGGTTAGACTCCACCTCTATGCAAGTGCAAGTTGTCATAGAATCTTTCTGCCATCGAGAATTTTTTTTGGCTGGGCCTTGATGGATGGTAATTTTTCAGTAAGCAACAAGAGAGATGAATAGATTAATAGGTAAAAACAAGTATGCCCAATTAATTTGTAGACACTAAGATGATTAAGGGTATAAAGGAATGTAAAGTATATTCTGGGGAATAGTAAAATGACTAGGAGGAATGTTTGCAGATAGGAGCTCACATGGAGAAACAGAAGTGTAGTCATGATTTAGATGCAGTAAGGAGTCATAAAAGTGGCTGCATAGTCAAGAAAAATTTTATTTCTGATAAGTATTTCATTAAGAAAACAGGATGTATCACTCTTAAAGAAGTATTTTATTGGAGTTCGTTTGCCAGTAGCTTTTAAAAAAGACTGAGGTCAGGGGAATTAATTGTAGACACTGAATTGATCTACTCATGAGATGAAAAGGCCCTGGATGAAGGTGATATGACTGGAAATTTAGCAGAAATTTGTAGAAGGTTAATTAAGAGAACAAACAATGACATTCAAAGCTACTTATCTGAGGATAAATTATAGGAATAAATCAGAAGTAAATCAATGCTAGGTGAATGGATAAATCAATGAAGAAATTTTGAACATTTTAAGAAGGGGAAAGGCAGGGGAATGTAATTAATCTAGTTTTGAAAATGTCAAGTTTTGGGTGTTGACAAAACATACTAATAAAAATATGTGTTAGCTTTCTGAAAGAAAAAAAGAAAAACTGTTTTGGAGCTCATATGAGAGGACATAATTAGAGCTGTCATTTGGGTGTTTATGGCTAATGCCTTGATATTTGAGTGACGCTTCAATGCAAGAATATAAAAATCAAAAACATATGATAATTTATTGAATCTTAGGGAATTCCTATTGTTTATGTGTGGGATAAGGAAAAGGAGTGAAACAAAGAGGAACTGAGTAGGATGACGGGGAAATATATTTGTGATAATCACTGTTGTACGTTCAACTGTGCTACTCTTGGAACCCTGGTGGTGGTGTGGTACAAATTGGACAGCTAACTGTAAGGCCAGCGGTTCGAAACCACCAGCTGCTCTGAGAGAAGGAAATGCGGCCTTCTACTTACAAAGATTTATAGTCTCTGAAACCCATAGAGGCAGTTCTAGTCTCTCCTACAGAGTCACGGTGATTTGGAATTGACTTTAGTGTGACCTGGTTAGACACTAGGAGCCAGAAAATGGACATGGGGCAAATGCACTATCAGAACCCTTGAAGGACCAGCCTTAATTTTGGACATCTGATCTGCAGAACCGTGACCGAGTAAATTTCTTTTGCTTTTAGCCACCATGTTTGTGATAATTTGTTAAGGCAGCCCTAGGAATCTAATATAGACACGAAGGGATGAGTGGATATAAAAAACAAGGGGCTAAGCAACACTATTAAGTATAGGAGAACCTCCACGGCAAATCACTCTAAAAGGTCACTGGATTCCACGAGAAGGATGTTTGAACTTAACAGTGAAAGAGAAATATACAAAGTAGAAACAAAACGCGCTGCCATGGAGTCCATTCTGACCCATAGTGACCTTAGCTGCTAATCACAGTCAGTGGTGCAAACCCACCAGCCTGTCCTTATAAAGGTTTAAAGTCCAGGAAACCCAAAGGAGCTATTTCGCCTTTGTCCTAGAAGGTCACAAGGATGAAGAAGTATGATAATCATTGAGCTGGTTCCCAGTCTTTGGACTTGAGGAAACTCGGGTAACTTATTCACCTGATAAGTAAAAGGAAGGATAGAATGGTAGCAGCAGCTTTAATTTTTTTCTCTCTTTTTTATGTGTGGATGTCTACGTGCTTATATATATTAGCTGGCTCCAGGACTTCCTGGATAATTCAAAGATCTTTTAACTCCATGCTTCCATGAATGTTTTGACGTTCCCTCATCCATATACAAGAGGTTGTCATTGCTTTGTTCTGGAAAGTTGTCATGAACAATGGATTAGGCAATACTGAATGATCGCTGCTAGGAAACGCCAGTGGCAACATTTTTGTCAACTCGTCAATATATACAGGTGTTGTATGCATGTTCCTGTTTAAAAATGTCTTCTTAGCATGTGCTGTTGAGTCACCAACAGACACTGAACTCCTGGCCACATATGCTATTTAGTTATACCTGACAAAGCTCGGCTAGCAGGTGCATTTTCACAGTAAGGCACATTACAGCCTTCTTGGGGTTAGGAACATTAGAAAGCATTTCAGCACTATGCATGTGTGTTATTTTGAGCAGGGCCCCCAAAATCCATGGTGGCTGAGTCAATTCCAACTCATAGCAACCCCATGAGACAGAACAGAATTGCCGCATGGGATTTTCAAGGCTTGTAAATCAGCGGTTCTCAACTTGTGGGTCACGACCCTTTTGGGGGGTGTCGAATGACCCTTCCACAGGGGTCTCCCAATTCATAACAGTAGCAAAATTACTGTTATGAAGTTGCGTCGGAAATAATTTTACAGCTGGGGGGTCACCACAACATGAAAACTGATTGAAAGGGTCACAGCATTAGGAAGGTGGAGAACCACTGCAAATCTTCATGGGAACAAACGAGCAGCTGCTGAATTCAAGCAGCACACTGTTCATTTTGCAGCTGAGCACCTACACATTCCTCACCAGGAGTCCTTTTACATAAAGGAAATCATCAATAAAAGCCCCCAAATTCAGAAAAATATGACATCAAACAGACAGTGAATAAATAGGACATTTGCGTATAATATAAAAACTGGAACAAGAAGACAGACCATCCCCATATTAATCCTTATCTTGGAAAGTGCAGGTCAGGTAGCTAATAGTTTTGCTACTCTGCACATGTCTATGACTGATTGAAAAAAGTGCTGTTTGTATTGATATGACCACACAAATATATTTTTCCAATTAACCTTATTCATCGAGGAACACTGGTGATACAGTGCTTCAGTGCTCAACTGCTAACTGAAAGGTTCGCACCTTGAATCCACCATCTTCTCAAGAGAGAAAAATATGACAGTCCTTAGGGTAGAATGTACAACCTTGGAACCTAGTATGGGGAGTTCTACTCTGTCCTGTAAGGTTGCTATAAGTTGAAAATTACTTGAAGGCAGTGGGTTTTGGGAAAATAAAAATAAAACAAGATTGTGAATAATGATTGGCTATATACCAGTATATGTGTGTGTTGATATATAGTTGTGACTGTTTTTGTGTATTTGTGTGTATGCACATAGATGCACACACATACACACATACACAAGCATATCCCTGTTCTTGTTAGGTGCCATGATTTCCAATTGATAGCAACCCTGTGCATAATAGAATGAAATACAGATGAGCTGTCCTGTACCATACTCAAAATTCTTTCGATACTTCATTTCATTGTGTTAATCCATCTCATTGAAGACCATCCTCTTTCTTGCTGCCCCTCTACTTTGACAAGCATGATGTCCTTCTCCAGTGACCAGTCTCTACCAACAGCATGTTCAGACTATGTAAGACTAAGTCTTAGCATCTTCACCTCTAAAGAGCACTCTGGTCGTACTTCTTCCAAGACCGATGTTTCTCCTTTCAGTAGTACATGTTATTTTCAATATTCTTCTCCAGCACTACAATTCAAATGCATGGATTCTTCTTCAGTCTTCCTTATCCAATGTCCAACTTTCACATGCATATGTGGCAATGGAAAATACAAAGGTTTGGGTTAGCCACACCTTAGTCCGAGAAATAATATCCTTGCTTTCCAATATGCTAAGGATGTCTTGTGTGGCAGATTTACCAAATGCAACTCACCTTTTATTTCTTGACTACTGCTTCCATGAGTATTGATTGTGGATCCAACCAAGGCAAAAACATTGACAATGCCAACCTTTGCTCTTTATCATGATGTTACTTATTGGTCCAGTTATGTGGATTTTGATCTTCTTTACATTGAGTTGTAATCCATACCGAAGGCTGCAATCTTTGTTCTTCATCAGGAAGTGCTTCAAGTCCTCCTCACTTTCAGCAAGCAAGATTATGTCATCTGCATATCACAGGTTGTGAATAAGCCTTCCTCCAATCCTGATGCCATGTTCTTCTTCATATAATCCAACTTCTCTGATAATTTTCTCAGCATACAAATTGAATAAGTATGGTAGGAGATATAACTATCTTACACACCTTTCCTGATTTTAAACCATGCAGTATTACCTGTTCTATATTCGTGACTGTCTTTTGATCCATTTACAATTTCCACAAGAACACATAAAGTGCTCTAGAATTACTGTTCTGATCCAGGTTATCCATACTTCATTATGATCTACACAGTTGATGTCTTAGTATAATCAATAAAACACAAGTAAACATCTTTCTGGTATTCTCTGCTTTCAACCAAGATCCATCTGATATCAGCAATGATATCCCTTGTTCCACACCCTCTTCTGAATCTGGCCTAAACCTCTGGCAGCTTTCTGTCAATGTACTGATGAAACCATTGTTTGATGATCTTCAGCACACTTGTACTTGCATGTGACATTAAAATGGGGCTCTTGTGGCTGTGTTTACTTGTTTGGCTGTTAACTACAAGTTTAGCAATTCAAAACCACCAGAGGTTCCATGGGAGGAAGCTGGAGCTTTCTACTCTTCCGGTAAAGAGGTATAGTCTCCAAAACCCACAGATGTAGATGTACCCTGTCCTATAGTGTAACTTTATGTGGGCGTCCACTTGATGGTAGTGAGATCAATGATATTGTTGAATAATTTGAATGATCTATTGGGTCACCTTTCTTTGAAATGGATTCTAATATGGATCTCTTCCAGTCTGTTGGCCAAGTCGCTGTTTTCCAAGTTTCCTGGTATTGAGTAAGTGCTTCCAGTCTTCTAGCAGCTTGTTGAAACATTCTGATAGGTATTCCATCGATTCCTGGAGTTGTGTTTTTTGGCTAATGCTTTCAGTGCAGCTTGAACTTCTTCCCTCAGCACTGCTGATTCTTGTTCCTATTCTGCCTCCTGAGATAGTTGAATGTTGACCAGTTCTTTTTGGTACAGTGACTCTGTCTGTATACTTTCCAACTTCTTTTGATGCCTCTTGAATAATTCTTGCATAATTTAATATTTTGCTCATAGGACCTTTCCATCTTGTAACTTGAGGTTTAAATATTTTCTTGAGTTTCTTCAGTTTAAGATATGATGAGTGAGTTCTTTTTGGGTTTGTAACGCTCAGTGTTCATAAATTTCATTATAATAGTTTACTTCTCCTTCTTGAGCTGCCCTTTGAAATTTTTTCTTTAGCTTTTTGAATTTATAATTTCCTCCATTTGATTTAGCTACTCCATTCTCTTTTTAAAAATCATTTTATTGGGGACTCTTCAGCTTTTACTACAATCCATACATTCATCCTTTGTGTCAATCACTTTGTACATATGTTGCCATCATCATTTTCAAAACATTTTCTTTCTACTTGAGCCCTTGGTATCAGCTCATTTCCCCCACCCCCCACTCTCCCTCCCTCATGAACCCTTGATAATTTATAATTTTTTTAATCTTATATCGACTGCTGCCGCTCTTCACCCACTTTTCTGTTGTCCATTCCCCAGCGAGGGGGTTATATATAGATCATTGTGATTGGTTCCCCCTTTCTACCACCCACCTTCCCTTCCCATCCTGGTATCACTACTTTCATTATTGGTCCTGAGGAGTTTATCTATCCTGGATTCTCTGTATTTCCAGCTCTTATCTGTACCTGTGTATATACTCTGGTCTAGCCAGATTTGTAAGGTAGCATTGGGATCATGATAGTGGGGGGTAGGGGGGAGTAGGGGAGGAATCATTAAAGAACTAAAGGAAAGTTATATGTGTCATCGTTGCTATACTGGATCCTGACTGGCTCATCTTTTCCTTGTGACCCTTCTGTAAGGGGATGTCCAGTTGCCTACAGATGGGCTTTGGGTCTCCACTCCTTACCTCCTGCCCCGCCCTCCTCCCTTCCTTCACATTGACATGATTATTTGTTCTGGGTCTTTGATGACTGATACCTGATCCTAGCAGCGGTTCCAGGGGGACATAGGAAAGAGCGAGGCCAGGGAAAGAAACTGGGGGTCAAAAAACCCAGGGACAAGGGAAAAACAAGTGACCTAAAATCAATGGCGAGGTGGGTGTAGGGTGCCTGGTGGGGCTTAATCAAGGGCAATGTAGCCAAGAGGAATTACTGAAACCTGAATGAAGACTAAACATGATAGTGGGACAAGAGGAAAGGAAAAGGAAATAGAGAAAAGAACTAAGAGGCAAAGGACATTTATAAAGGTCTAAATACAGGAAAATATATCTATGTACCTATATTTATATGTTAAGTATTTAAGTAGCAGACGGACATTGGGCCTCGACTCAAGGACTCCCTCAACACCAGAACACCTTGTTCTAATAACCTGGCATTCTGTGATGTTTACCTTCTCCACAGGATAACTGAAGACAAAATGGGTGCATAAGCAAATGTGGTGAGGAAAACTGATGGTCCCGGCTATCAAAAGATATAGCTTGTAGATAAATAAGCAGCCATCTAGGTGAGAAGCAACAATGCCCATATGGAAGAAGCATACCAGCCTGTGTGACCATGAGCGACTTCATTCTTATCAAGAGTTCCGTTTCAGAGTCTCTTCTGACATCTACTTTGATCTTTTCTTTCTTTCCTGTCATTTCGTTGACCTTTTGCTTCCTTCATGAAAGATAATCTTGATGTCTTAGCATAGCACATTAGGTCTTCTGCCATTAGTGGTTAATGTGCGAAATCTGTTTTTGTCATGTTCTTGAAAATTCAGGTGGGATAGACTCAGGTCATATTTTGGCTATTTGTGGACTTGTTTTCATTTTCTTCAGCTTTAACCTGGGCTTATATAGGAGAAATGGATGACCTGCCACATAGTCAGCCTGTGACCTAGTTAATGTGATTGAACTATAGAATGGTATGGCATCTGTATTAGCTCCCAATAAAATGGGTTTGAAAAAAATGAATCATTTCACAATTGGATGTTTTTGTTTTAGTGAATGTTTATATGATTTTGTAGCAACAACCCCCTCTTTTTTTAGTTAAACTTTTTTTACTTACCCACTCATACACTCATGAAGTTATATATCCAGGAACAGTTAAGAAACTAAAACCAGAGTGACTATCAATGAATCAATGCCTCCTCAAAGTGACCCTGCAGGTTAGAGTAGAACAGTCCATTTCGGTTTCTGAGACTGTAACTCTTTATGGGAGCAGAAAACCTCATCTTTCTTCTGCAGAGCAGGTGATGGGTTCAAACTTCTGACCTTGAGGTTAGCGGACCAACATGGAGCAAAAACGTAACTAGAAATGAGGCTCAACACCAATAGAAACAACAGAAAATGCTTATTTTGGTGGCATGGATTGAATTGTGTCCCTAAAACATATATGTTAATTTGAATAGTGTGGGGGGAGGTCAGATGCTTACAGACATCCTCCCTGAAGGCAGTTAGTCACCAGACTACACAGTAGGCCCCTGCTCCCTGCTGCTGAGACAATGGACTATTTCTCCCTGAGGCTTGAGACCATTAGCTTGGTTCCTGTAGGTGGAGTTCACACCCTACCAATAATGGTCTCTATCAATTGAGCCAGGGAACAGGTCAAACCGGCTCTGTGACATCCAAAGTTAGGCTGCCATCCCGTATCTAGGAACCGCCCATCTTGCCACATGTCTACCCCCAATCCCTCCTCTGCCTATTACATGGATACCACTATATCACCCCCTCCCATTACTGCATTACCTACAGCACAACCCCTTCCTATGACGTATGTCTTCACCTGTAATTAGGGGGCTTGCATGTCCCCAAAGAATATAAAGGCCTTGGTTAGCATTAAAGATTCTCTCTCTCTCTCTCCACGTGGACCACCAAGGGAGGCTGAGATGAGCATGCTACCGTGAAATGTGTCTGACTCCATTATTTCAATCTCTCTCTCTTTTATCTCTCATGCTCTCTATGACTTTACTATAATCTTTACTTCTTATCACTGTACAATTGCGCCTACAGGACCCGTAATGATGTGCTAGGGGCTGGCTTACCCTTGCAGAATAGGTCACGGTTCTTGGTTACATAATGGTGTGATCCCACCCCCCAATGTGATCCAATACAATCAGACAATTGTTGTCAGGGATTTTATGTGGAATGCAACACCCTTATTCAGTTCACAGCCCAAATGATGTAAGGGCTGTTTCTCTCGAACATGGCCTGCATCATCTTTTTTCCTAAGAGGGATCAAAGAGCAGTGAAGTAATTACCCACTGCTATCAAGAAAGAAGAGCCAGTAACAGAGTGTATCCTCTAGGCCTGGGAAGAGGAATTGGGGATCAGTTCAGAGACTTATTCATTAGATGCCTATTAGTGTGAACTATTTAATATATGTGATTATAATTTAATCCTTACAACTGAGAGGCCAGTGATTTCATCTCCTTTTTTTCTGATAAAAAACAGACTATATAATTTTTTTAAAGAATCACATGATAGGTAGGAGAGCTGGCATATGAGCTCACCAAAATCTGCCTAATTCTCTTATTTATTTGTTTTTTAAAGATCTGCATGGTTCCAAAAATGTATGTGTTCTTTTTCTCATCTAATGTTGACTTCTGCATTCAATATATTGTTCTCTGATATTTTGAAAAGCCGTTGCTTTCTTACAAGAAATTTCTACTTTTGCAATAGATCAGCATGCATTGACAGGAAAAATAATCTTGTTAATAACATTAAGTGGTATTTATTGATGTTTTTATTGTCTTATTGTTGTGTTTGGGTTTAAAAATTTCAAAGGAGAAAAAAAAATAGAGGAAAACATTTCAAGCTTGTTTTGTACATGAACCAAAATTTCAAATATGATTTATCCTCAGTTCACGCAGATTTCTCAATGTACTTCCTAAGGGGTACTTCTTGACAATACCATTTACGTACATATATAAATAATTAAATAGAATTATCTTTTAATCCCACAATTTACATTTGCCTAGTAGCAGGCACTGAATTATTTATACGGATGCAGAAATGCCGACACGCCAAAACAAATGCAGGTAAATCAAAAGGAAGGGGAAAAAATAAGAACCTGTAATAATTGCCCAGAGACCAGTCAAACACCAAAGTGTATTGTTATACACAATGGCACCTGCTCTCATGACATGCCCCTTTTTTTCAAATACTCCTACAGCCTCCTGGCAGTGACAGCAAGATGACGGGTGTCACACTTGTGCAGTACATGTGCTAACGCTCAGAGCAGAGTGTGACATCCACTCCTACTGTGCTGCGTTACAAGGAGCCAACCTTGGAAGAGTCGCCCATAAAAGTAAACTTTTCATCTGCTGATCTTGAAATGCAATTCTGCTCAAGGGTTTATTTTCCTTCATAAACGATTATAAAAGCATATAGTTATTTTCTGAACAGCAATCTCTTTGCATTATATATTTGCAACGTGTATATTAAATAAATCTGAGTCAGACAAATCCAGCTGATGTGTGAACACAATAGAAAGTTGGATTTAGAGTGAGGAATTAATGTACTGTTTTACATGATTCATTTTTTAAAAAGCAAAGTTCTGGACGAGTTTTGCAATGGTTACTTTTATTTTATTATTGCTCTTGTTTCATACGAGATTTCATAGAATTAAGTGTCTTTTGGAATGTATCATATCACAGATATGGTTCAGTAATTGGTAAGATATTAGGAAGATTTAACTGTGTTTTATTCACACAAAGGCATTTGACAGAGTGGGTCAGAACCATAACATTACAAATAATGGAAATCCCACTACACTGCATTGTGCACATGCTAGACCTGTATATAGACCGAATGGCAGTCATTTGAACAGAAGAAGGTGATGACACCTGGCTTACAATTATATGGCTTAAAAGGAAAGGTGCAAATGGTGATTGTGTGCTATTTCTTCATTCTCCTTTTCAATCTGTATGTTGAGCAAATTATGTGATGACCTGAACTCTCTGACAAATATAGTATTTAGAATGGACGGAGAGTCATGAGCAACCTGCAACGTGAAGATACCACAACTTTGCTTGTTGAAAACAAAGGTGACTTCAAGCACTTATTGATGAAGGTCGATGATGCCATGTCTAACCCAGAGCATACTCCAACATAAAGATAACAAAACTCCCTCCAAACAGACCGAAGGAAACAACATGATAAACGGAGAAAAGACAGATGTTGTCCAGGATTTTATTGTGCTTGGATCCACAATGAATGCCCATGGAAGCAGCAGTCAAGAAGTTGACATATTAGCACGGTGTAAATCTGCTGCAAAATATCTCTTTAAAATGTTCAGAAACAAAGATGTCGCCATAAGGACTGTGGTGCACCTTATTAATGTCTTCATTAATGTTGCCTGTGTTCCCTCTCTAGTTTCTAATATCCATTTCCATGGCTATGCAGAACTCAGGCAAAATTCATGATTGAAGAATAGTAAGGAAGTTAACACGCTGTCATGCCAGTGAGAATAGCTCAGGTGGGCATTAACAGAACATGTTACAAAGTTCTGTCTAGTCTGCTAATAAATGCCCAAAGGGCATATACCACCTTATTACAGGCCTCAAGACAAAGGCATTCAGCTTAAGCTCCATGGGTCAGCAAACTCAGCTCCCTGAATTAAGTGCCTCCTCCTCCAATAAGCCTCAGCCCAAATGCACTCAGCCCCACTTCTGTGGGTCAGTAAGTCCAGCTTCTCCAATTAAGTGCCCAGACGCACCACACTCTGCAAGCCAGCCCCCTTCACAAAAGCACTTAGTTTTACTTGCTCTGAGGGTTGGGAAATCCATCATTCTGCTCTGTGCCGTGGCTCTGGGTTCTGCTGCTGTTCCTCTGATGTAGAAGTTGTCATCTGGACCCTCTGTGCAGGAGGACACACTCTACTCTCGGCTCCTGCTTCTCAGTGGGCTCATTTTACACACAGTAGGATAGCGCACCAGGGAATCCTAGTCACAGCCACTCATAGGGGGATCCTACTAATATCTCCTCTCACTTCCTTACCAGACCCGTGCAGGGAATGGTTATTTGGAGTGTGTCAGAGACTTTGGCTAAAAGGGCCACATTAAAACATTTACTGCCCCTGCAGGCCTGACCTGAGCCATGGTATTTCCAGTTGCCTCCCATGCATGTAAAACTGGACAATAAGGAAAGCCAAAGAAAAAATGATTGCTTTGAATTGTGGTGTTGGAGAAGAATATTAAATATGTCATGCACTGATGAATTAATACATCTTTCATGGAAGAAGTCAAGGCAGACTGTTCCTTAGAACAAAGGATGGCGAGACTTGTCTCAAGTCCGTTGGGCATGCTGTCGGGAGGGATCAGTGCCTGAAGAAGAACACCAGGCTTATTCAAGTGGATGGGCAGAGAGAAAGGCAGACTCTCTATGTGACTGATTGGCACAGTGGTTGAGACAATGAGCTGGAACATAGCAATGGCTTGTGGTTTGTAAAGATGGTGCCGAATTCAACAAAGGGTCACTATGAGTTGGAAAAACAAACAAGCAACTCTATTGGCACCTAACAAGATAGGTTTAAGCTCAATGGAACCTAACAACAAGATCAATTTATAGCCACAGTAAGTACACTCTATCTAAAGATTGCTATTGCTTGAACTAGAAGCTGTAGGAAAATTATAGTTTAAAAAATTGTCAGTGGTTTTAAAGCTTCTTGTTCCTTATGAATTAATTGGTAATAAGGCATTTTATTTGAGCACATGTACCTAAATTTATGAGAGATTTTTTTTATCTCTCTGTAGAAACAAAAATACAAAAAGGAAATCTCTCTTCCACTTGATTCTATTTTAATTAGGCATATTGCTAAATGTGTGGCAATTAAATAGTCTGAAAAACTTAAATCAAGAAACATTGTATCTTCAATTCTATGGGGTGTGTTAAGAAGCTTCCTGTTAAAAATGAAATACGGGCTTGCGTTTTTTTAATTGAACAGTCTTACAGTGATGGTTTACATCTTACATATTTTATATATCACAGGAAGTTGATTTGAAGTATCCTACTCTGTTGGTCTTGCTTATTTTGTTTCTGCCTTAGATACTCAACAAACATGTCTCCATGACAGAAACAGGGAACTCTGGGACGTGACAAGAACAAGGCACTTAGCTAACTATAGACAGCAGGGACATAATAAATGAAAGATGGAAACTTCCATGTTTAAGGTTAGATATGAGTAATAACCAACCAGCCAACCGAACCAAACCCATTGTCAACTATAACTCATTGTGACACCATAGGACAGAGTAGCTCTTAGGCCATAACATTTCTTGAAGAAGCCATGGTAGTGTAGTGGGTTATGCTTTGGGACACTCACTGCAAGGTAAGCAGTTCGAAACCACCAGTCACACCAGCAGTAGAAAGACAAGGCTTTCTATTCCCCCAAAATGTTCAGTGTCAGAACAGGGACAGCAGTAATCTGCCCTGTCAGGTGTCTATGAGTTAAAATCAACATGATGGCAGTGAGTGAATATTTATGGAAGAAAATTGCTACAGCTTTCTCCTGTGCAGTGCTGGTGGATTTGAACTGTCAACCTTCCAGTTAGTAGCCAAATGCTGAACTACTGCACTAGCATGGTTTCCTCTGAGTCATACTGGTGTGGGGAAAATCCCCTTCTTCTGATTGGGAGAATTAGTTGTCATGGGGATGATGAACATCAACAACTGTAGAAGCATTGGGGATTAAGAGAGGAATGGAGTATGGTCAGAAAAGGCAGACGCTCCAATATCCAGGCAAAGGTGAATTTGTCCATAAGGAGGGAATACAGTAGATTAAGTCTCGACCCCTTTGGGCCTTGAATGACCCATTCACAGGGTTGCCTGACTCATAAGAGTAGCAAAATTAGAGTATGAAGTAGCAACGAAGATAATGTATTTAAGGGTCGTGGCATTAGGAAGGTTGAGAACCACTGTGGTAGAAGTAACTAACATTGGGAAATAGAGCAACTTTGTCTCCAAAGGCCAATTTTAATGAGCCATACTGAGTTTTATTGGGGGGAAGCCCAGATTTATGTTCCAAAAATTATGCTGATGAAAATGGCAAGGCAGAGACTCTCTCTATATCCTCTCAGTATTTCCAGATTGTAAGTGTATTATACAGCCATTCATAGTGCTACTCCAATGTATCTCTCTAACATCTCCTTTTCTGCTTTGAGTTAAATTATATGTATTATACATCTTAATTTAATTGAGAATTACTCCCATTTTTGATGGTTGATGGATTGCCATTTGGTGGGTGGAATGTATAAATTACTTTAGTATCTCTCTAAATTTTGTTTTAAAATAGTCAGGGCTGTTCTGGCACAAAACAAGTAAAAAATATTGGTTTTATAACGTTTCTTGGTGCACAATGGACTTCCTTATATTGTGCTTATTTTGTGACAATAGTTCAAGGTTCCCATCTGAGTACTATCTTGATGTAGACAGTTTAATTACATTCTTTGCTCTGTTTATCGAATTACGTGTTGCATAGTAAACTGATTGCAGAGCATGGCCTTACTTTGCCCATTTCCCCCTCTCCTTTTTCCTTTGCTTCTGCATCACATAAGTGAGTCTTATGCTGTGAGTCTCCAAGCAGACACTTATCATTGGTACCATTACTTTCTAAGGTCTTACAATTACTCTTCGTCCATAGATAATAACAGAATGACATTGTTGATAACTCTTAACAGCTGCATTTTAAAAATTCAATCTATAGTAAATCTTGGGTATGGGTTGTAACTTCTCCTCTCACCCACATTGCAAACACCGTGTGTTAGAAACCTGAGACTTCAGGGACTGAGGCTTCAGTGATGTTTTGATGAAAGCACTTTAGGATATCATCGGGAGAAAAGAACTCGGAATCCTACAGTCCCGACACAAATTAAAAAGACGCCATTAAAATAAGAATGTGCACAAGAGACACTGAGAGAAAGAAGAATTATCTCACTGATTTTAGCCTTTAGCGTTCTAGGGCTTACTTTTTTAACGTGGTGAATGGTCAAAGCAATAAAAAGTATTTACTGCCGGCTTGCTATGAGCCCAGGCTTATGGCTCTTGCCGCGGGAACTATACAGCAGGCAGGGAGCCCTGGATTTGGATATTGGTCTGTTGTGATGAAACTGTAAGAAAACAGATACAGGTACAACATTTCTTATCTAGGATTTTAAAAATGATAGATGCTTCTGAAGTTGGTCATTGAGGAGAAATTGTTTTTACTCAACAAGAGACTGCAGGAAAGAAGAAGAGTTCTTGCTTTTAGATACTGTCTTTTATGATGTTTTAGAATTCCCAGACCACAGATCCAAGCAGCCTAGAGAGGCACATAAATCATTCTTTTACTATGTTGCCCTGAAGGAAATATGTGTTTGTGTATCTAGCGGTGTTACTCTGATGTAGAATGACTGAAACTTGAATTCATATACTCTTGTCCAGTTCATATGAGATCATCATTTTATCTTCAATGATGTTGTAGCTCTTAATTGAGGAATTAAAGTAACTTACACAGAAAGAAAACATTTGAGTTACATATTTCATGCCTGTGATGCAGCAGGTGTTTTACACACTGTAAGTGGTTTAAATGTCATAGCTCCTACTCTAAGAAGATATGTTAGGTTTCTCGGGTGGAAATAGCTTGGTCCTTGGCTTCATAGGAGAAATAACTCACACAGAAGTTTGATTTGTGATCCAAATGAGTTTTATAAAGGAGAGTTAAAGTTTCAGGTTTTACACAGCCCCCCTCAGGGCACATGCACGTGGAGACCAGAGGCCAGAGGTGACCCCCGCCCCCCCACCCCCCCATGACTGGCCAAAGAGCAGCTCCAGAGAAAGAGAAAGGGGCCAAGGGTTTTGGGATCCTGGCTTTTTCAGGCCCTCCGCTGGGAGGTGTGGTCTACCATGCTGGTTGATGTCATTGGCTGAATTAAGCTCACCTGGCCCAGATTGGGGCCGACCCAGGTGTACTGCCCCTTCCTGGCTTGAAGCTTGAATTTTGGAGCATGCCCGGTGGATACTATGTTCCCTGTTCTGACTACTAAACAGATATATTGTATCCATCCCCAGTTTACACGTGAAGATATTGAGGCTTCAGGAGATCAAGTGTTTTACTTAAAACCAGTGAAGGGGCATGTCTTCCAGTGTGCAATAGAAACAATATTCTGAATAGATCATTTTGCCTCTGAAGCTCATAATCTTTTTACCATATTATACCATTTCTCTAATGTAGCTACGATAAACCTGTCCTCAGTAATCGAATAGCTACTTCATTCCATATGCTTCTTTCTCAAATCCATCAGGGTATTCATAGGACTGGCTTGCCTTATCTTTTGCCATCCTCTTCAATGACTAACAGATATTTAAGCAAGTTAAATATAAAAAAAGAAGAGCGCATTCCTCCATTGTGCTATTGATTTAGCTGAGACATTTCCACACAAAGGCATAAGATTCATAGTTGCCCTATGACTATAAGGAACACGTTCGATAAGATATTGAGTAGATAGTGAAAACAGCGCATTTGGCTGAGCATGTAACTGCTAACCTTGTGTCAATGATTCAAGCCCACCACCCACTTTGCGGGAGAAAGGTGAGGTTGGCTACTTTTGTGAAGATTGCTAGCCTTGGAGACCTTATCTAGGGCCACTATACACCAGACTCTGCTCAATGGTTGTGGGTATGATGATGAAAGCACGTGGTAAAATTAATTTTGGGAAGCCTGGTTCAAAGAGAATTAAACAGATTTGGACTTTGCAGGCCTTGCTGCATCTTTCAAGATGGTAGTGTGCTCTGTGGGTCTCCCAGAGAGCGCCATGAGCCGCTGTGTTCTCCAGCTTATTTGGCCACAAAATCCAGTTCTTACTGAGTGAATGTTAGAAATTTATGGAACCTAGAAATCTCCAGACTATATCTTAAAGCACTGACTTCTGGAAATGAATAGCACTTGTTTGATCACAACAGTTTTTGTATGTTTATTTATTTTTAATGGTCACTGTGGGGAATGCTTGATAGTTTAACCTTAGAAACCCCAAAATGCATATGTGTGTGAATTAGTTCTTTCATTTCAACTGATGAAGAGTTTTGAAGGTGATAAACCAACCACACAAATTTGTTCACAGAATTTCACTTGTCTGTGTAGTTCAAATAAAGGTGGATTTTAAGGTTGAATTGTGCGGATGGAGTGTGAAGGTGGGGAGGGTGTGGGTCTGGGTGGGTGGCATTCATTTCAGGACACTGTTATGAAAGTAGAACTCACTTACTTTTTACTATCAGCACAATATGCGCCTTTGTAAACAAGATCAATCTGGAACCAGATTCTTGTATGGAAGACAATTTCTTTGTAGTTCATTTTTAGAATTTTGAGCTTTGCTTCCCCATGCTGTTCTAGAGTAGGCTTAACTGTGCCCACAGAAGGCAGTCCTCTGAAAGTTCGGGTATTGTAGGAAAGAAATGCATGCATTAGCAATGTTGGGGAGAGAGAAAGTAAATGGTTGCCATGGATCACTGTCTTGTGTTTCCACCATCTTGAAGATGCCACATGGAGGAGGGAGGAGTTGAGAGAGGACCAACACTTACAGCATCAGCATCGACTCTGTCTCCATTGGACTGACTATTGGATCACAAAGCACTGGTTTGAGTCGTTTTGGACTCACGTGAGATTAGGTAAAATAATAGACAAATTGGTCCATTGTCTGTTAGTTGTATGGCCATTGTCAAATTATTTAATTTTTCTGAACTTTGTATTAGTAGCATGATGATTATACTTCATAGAATTATTGTGACTGTTCATTAAAAGAATGTCTGCAAAGAGCCTGCCTTGTGTTTGCTCGTGTTAGATGGATAAAGAACAAACAAAAACCAAACTCCTTGCCATTGAGTTGACTCTGACTCATGGTTGACCAATCATGAGTACTGTTGGAATAATGAGTGCTGTTTTTCTTTTTCATCTCAAATATTGGGACAGAACTGGGGGAGAAGAAGGAATTGATGAATGGGACAACAAGGATCCTTGTAGAGTAACGAGATGCTGGTGCTTTGCTCTATTTGATACTGATTTAGGTTATGAAAGCTAGTCAATTGTGCACAGGCGTGGCAAATCCATTTGATTTCCTGTGACCCCTCCTCAGTTCTCATTGTACATCACTTCTCTGCAGGTGTTGATACTAGGGGGTACCTTCCCTTTCTTGGATTTCTTCCTTTGGCTTCCAGGAGGGTTTACATCTTAATTATGCTACTTATGTGACTGAACTCCTTTGTCCAACTTAAAATAAAGTGTTCTGTTTACCCATTTTTGCATAACAGCTCACCTTCACCTTCAAATTCTTAGCTTGAAATAAAAGCAAGCATTTTTCCTGCCCAGGTTTCTGGAGGTCTGCTGGCTCAGTTAGGGTGCTCTTCCTCAGGTGTTCTCAAGGCCTTGAAATCAGACAGTGGCTGCGCTAAAATTATCCAAGTCTCACTCACTCATGTAGGGTTCCCAGGAGAGGGGGAGACATTTGACAAGCCAGGAGCTAGAACAGCTGAGGGTCCTGTGTGTTCTTTTCAGCTAGTCTTTCTAGTAGAGCAACTTCAGGGTGCCTTTGCTTATAAGATGGCTTTGGATTTCAAAGGTCTGTGTCCCAGAGAGGAGAGAGAGTGCCAACCTTTTAGTTTCAGAAAATACTCATTTGCAATTCTAAAGCATTTTATGCACTAAGTACCCAGTTCAGAAAGAGGGGAAACAGATTCCATCCTTGCAGGAGGTGAGACAAGGTTTTGCAAGAATGTGTGAACTGAGAAATATTGTGACCACAAGAGTTACAGTCTTGGAAATTCATGGGGGTGGTGGGGGCGGGCAGTTCTACCTTGTCCTCTAGGAAGTTGGCATGGAGTCAATGGCAGTGAGTTTGGTTCTGTTTCGTACTTACAACAAGGATGACCCAATTGTTAAGCACTCAACAACCAACTGACAAGTTCACAGGTAGAGCCCAACCAGCTGCTGCACCAGAAAAAAGGATGCGGCTCTCTGATTCATAAAGATGACAGCCACGGAAACTCAATGAAGCTATTCAGCTTTGTCACATGGGGTCACGGCAAGTGGGCACCAATTGACAGCAATGGATTTGTTTCCTGGGACTCTCCAAAATCTCATTTGATCATGGCATTATTCTCACACATTGGATCCAGTATGTTGGCATATAAATCAGGTCAGGTGTGGATGATGCTCCTCAGAAAGGTTCCTTTTATATATATTTTTGGTATATTTTCTCTCGATGTAAGATCTGAAACTAAAGTGACTATCTTTAGTCCCCTCCTGTCCCCAAAGATAGAACACAATGTATATCTCACTGGAAAGATAAAACATAAAGTAATTCGTTCATAGAAATTCTGAAAAAGTATCTGGGCCTATGTTGCCAATCCCGTGATTAGGGCTCAGGCGTACTGTCTAGCTGTTCATCTCGTCTTGGAGTAGCCAGTGCTTGGAGTTCAGTAGTTTCCTCCATACGTTGTCAGTCTGTAGACGCTCACGTACCTAAAGTCTTCTTTCATTTGGTCCTGCCTAAGAGGATGTTATTCCTTTAACAACTTTGTGTTGATTTTTGAAATTTCAGTTTTTAATGAATCAGTTTATAGTCTGCTCTGCTAGAGAAAAGCCAGACCCACAAATCTCTTCAAGATAAGCCTTGAACTACCTTGGACTTTCTGTGAGTTTTCTGGAGGAAAATGTGCTTGAGATTCTTAGTTATCTTGTTGAGAAGAAAGTGAATCTGAAAGACATGCCTTAAATGTTCTTGGAAGAGCTTTGTCATTTAACATACTGTGGTAGTTACATAACCAGGTGTCAATTTGAGGATTCAGAGTGAAGGGGTAGAGTTTAGCCTGTCAACTAGATCATAGCCAATGAGGCCTCTGTGTGGGCATGACCTTCTCCTGGGGATTTTGGGAACTCCTTGGAGGCGGGAGGCACTCTCTCTCGGTTCACTCCCTGAGAGACATTATGGACAACGAACCTGATGGTGTTATGCTGATGCAGCCAGAATTGAGCTGGAGGAACCATAAGTAGACCCCTGCCAGTGCTGAGATGCTTACAACACTACTGGATCCATAAGACTTCCCACACACTGGCCTATGATCGTCCTGCATTCTGTGTCATTGCTTGTGTTTCGTGAGTCTGAAGAGGACTTTATAGATTGGTATCAAACATATGGGCTAATATCGTACTTACGGACTTGATGGGATGTTTCCCAATATTCAATTGCTCTGGTATATAAAGCTCTTTCTTATACACACGAGTGTCTATGAATTTATTTCTCTAGTCAACCCAGACTAACACACATACAATCTTAGTTTTTTTCTTAGCATATATATTTTTGGTATGGTTCCTTCTTTCCACTTTACTGTGGTCCATAATGTTGCTAAACTTTCCAGGACTGTCCAACAATATTTTATTTTACATTTCTATAATGTTTTACTCACTTTGTTTTAACTCTCATGAACAGCCTCTTTCAGGGCCAGCTGGACTGCACTGATACTCTCAGTGCCCTCTGTGCTTCCGTAAGACTCTCCAGGGCCCTCTCTCTCTCACAGGGCTTCCAAAATGCAGGAGACTCGAGCATTGGAATGAACTAGCGTGCCTGAAAAACTGTTCAAACCTACACTTTCCCCTGGATTATGTGCTACAATACAAATGATTTTAATCACCAACAGGGCATTAAGTAACTTTTTTTCCTGAAAATGGGGAGGTAGTCCAAATAAGCTTGGAAACCTTTGCCATAGACCTAAGTGGTCTTTCCAGCATGGTGACTTCGGGCTAACCAGACTTCTTACTTGGCAGTCACGGAGTCAGAGGTGACGGTTTCATGATAGAGGGCTAGCCTTTTATGATCAATCACACATTATCTTCCTTTTCATACATTTTATTTGATTATGTAGTCTCCAAGCCCATTCGATTTCAAGAAGAGAGGAAATAATCTCCTCTTGTTGGAGGAGTGTCAGGAAGCTACAAGAGCATACAAGGATGGAAATATTGCTATTACCATTTCTGAAAAATATAATCCAATGCCTTCTGAGTATAGGCTTTCATCAGGGAAATACAAAATATTGTGACATCATTAGGTTTCACTCTGGTCACAACAGTGAACCATAGGGGATTGCTGACTCCTCCTTTCCGAATTTATGAAAGTAGCTCATTTGGGGGGGCGGGGGAGACCATTCTACCTGTTACATTTTGATTCAACTGAATATGGGAAGATGGAAAAGAAAGAAGCTTTGAAGTTCCTATGATGAAAGTGATTTATCCAGAGATTAGAGGCCATTATTGAGGAGATTTTAGACCTGGAAGATTGAGCATGAGGTGGAGTTAAGGAAAGAAAATAAAATGTAGTCCTCCTTTTATTTCCCATATTCTAATTTTTGGCGCCACTGTCTTCCTCTTCAGAATCCCTGTTGGTGCAAATGATGAAGAGCAGGGCTACAAACAAGAAGATTGGCCATTAGAAGCCCCACTGAGTCACCGCAGAAGAAAGCCCTCATCATATTTCTGAACGCTCCCACCCCCTGAAAACTCTGTGGACGGTAATTCTATGTCACACGCACAGGGTTGCCATGAGTCAGAACTGATTCGACAGTAATTGGTGATTTTATGATTTCTGTTCACATTTTAGTTTTTTAACCCTCATCTCCCTCTAGAACTTTTATTCCAGCTTGAACTAATTTCTTAATCTTGACAATCCTACTTCTAGAGTATCCTTAACACTATGCAATATACTTATATATGTATATACATATAATACAAACTCTCTTTATATTCATTCTATAGGTAATTTAGAATAGAGATATATATTAATGGTTGTTCTAGCCTTCATAGGATTTATGTATGTGACACAATAGTTTGAACAATGGATTGATTGCACCACACCTGCAAAGTTTAAATGAATGCATGGAAAGCATTTACCATTTTATCTAATTCCCAGCTGAAGCATTAGTATATGACTTCCTTCTCTTAAATCAATAATAATGACGGATTTTTACACCTGTCTTAATTTTTCCTTGCAAGCAAAGATTCTAAATGTGAAGTTCAATAACTTATTGGATATTACTTAAATTCCTAGTATGTGATTAATTTCCCCCACCCCTGTGGTGTCTCAGTTATGAGTTGGGCTGCCAGCCGCAAGGTCAGCAATTCCAAACTGCCAGTGGTTCCTCGGGAGAAAGATACGACTTTCTACTCCCATAAAAAGTTAGTCTCTGAAACTCATTGGACAGCTCTACCTGGTCCTGTAGGATCACTATGAGTTGGCATCAATTGGATGGCAGTGAGTTTGTCCTCTATGCTGATAATCAGTGGGCTAAATAATTCTAAGACTTTGGAAGTTTATGTAAGCATGAGTTGTGAAATAGTCACGTGTAATACATGACGCAATAATAGGTAATGTGGTATAGTGGTCTATGGGGTGCCAGCCCCCACAAACAAATGGGCCCAAGAGGGCTGTTATATAAATTAAAGAGAAGGGTGCATTAAAGAAACATCAGACAAGACAAAGCATGCAAGGGCTCACCTCAGTCATGATTTCAAGAGCCATGTCCGTGGATGGAGAGATTATATTTACAACAACAGCTTTTATACTCTTGGGACATGCAAGGCCCCCTAAGTACAGGTAACCACATACATAACAAAGTGGGCTGTGCCCTAACTCCAAAGGTTCCTCAGTTAATTCGAAGACTAACCTAACACCAGTACTGGGGGAAAGAAAGGGGAAGTGACAGTCCCCTGATCAGAGAGAACAATAGCACAGGTCTGCACCTTCAGTTAGAGCTGCTGACTAGATAGCAAGCAGCCATGTGCTTGTAAGAGGTAACTTTAAGGTAGCACTATATAGAGTATGGAACAATATTAATTATGAGAATGTGATTGGGACTCATTTCCAACTCACAAGTGTGAAGGCTTCCCTGCACCCAGAATCCTGGCCTGAAAGAATTCTTAAAATATGAGAATAAAGAATTTATCCGCCTATACTTTCTTCCCATTCCTTAGTTTCCCACAGTGGGCACTAGAATCAAGAAGACCTGGCTTTGAGCCCTGGCTCTACCCCTAATGTACTGTCAGTCTTGGGCAAGATTCTGGCCCTCTCTGGACCTCGTCTTCTCATCAGTGAAACAATAAGCTGTATATTAATAATGATAGCTATAACAACAATCATAATACTTATAAAATGTAAAGCTATAATTTAAAAAATAATAGTAATAAAACAAAAAAAATTCACCGTTGGCATTGGGACTCTTCAATGATCCCCCAATCTCTATCATCTTACCCTACAGCCATTGAAAACAAACCATGTACATAAATGAGTGTGTTAACCAATACAGCTTCAGGAACCCAGCATCTTGAGTTGTGTTCCATCTTGATTGCCAATTATGATTCCCTAGTGTAGCCATCACTAGAGAGACTGTATGTACAACATGGGTTAAGGTATCAGGTACATAATGAGCTCAGTGCGCGCTCCTTGCCTTCTTTTCCAAGTAGAGAACCATGTTGACCATTAAAGATCATAAGCAATTAGAAAAGGCGAACTGCAAGGATGCCAGTGGGATCGTAGACAGTGTCCAATGTTGCAGGACATTTTACTTAATTGTTATCTTGAAACATCAGAGCTTCAAGAATTCCTATCTCTCTCAATTGAGATTCCTTGCCATCACTTCTACCTAAACAATTCTGCTTTTGCTTATTTTACTGCATTATATTGGGGTTCTACAAAATATTTTCCTTGAGAACTAATTATTCTGTGATTTAAAAATAAATTTAAAAAATACTGATAATGACTGTTCCTCTTTTTAAAAATTAAGAAAGTGAGAGGCGGAGGCACCATATCACTAGAACTCATAGCCAATTCTTGTAGGAGACTATTGGTGGTCCAACCAAATCAGAGCGCCAAAGGGAGATTGCTCACTACTTGTATCTTCATCTCTTCGTGAGAGGATTTTTAACCAGGGAGGCTGCCTGACCACAATGTGGACCAGGCTAGCAGAGCTGAAGAATTAGCTTTCTTTGGGAGCAACCTTCCACCCTAGTCTATACCTCAACTCTCTTGCTCCATGTGGGATAACCTTGAGGTGTGTATTCCATGTAGTTTTTTCTAGATATTTTCTCTGAGATTATCTCTGGTTGACCACATGATAACTTGATAGTAATTTACCTCTTTATCTACTTTTTCCTCCACCATTCTCTTAACAGAGTTTCTTTGGGAATCATATCCCTAATAATTTACTTTCCCTGGAATCCCTGTCTCAGGTCCGTTTATGGGGCTACCCAAGTTAAGACAAGTCTTGATTTGCCATGTAGTACTGGAATTTAAGACACTCATTTAAGAAAGGATCGTGGTTTTGAGCACAGCATGCATGAAGGACTAGATGATGCAGAGAGCTCTACATTTCCTGTAGGTTACAGAGAACTCCTTCACCTGGCACAAAGTCATTGGGATCTGTGTGACCTCCTGCACTAACCTAGTATGTTGTACTCACCCCCAAGCACTTTATGCCCACTCTGGCATTGTCATTCCACTTGGTTAGTATAATTGTGAACTATCTTTCCTAGTTTATCAAGGGGTCCTCAAGTCAAGGGCTTTGTCTCTTTCTCGCAGCATGTAGCACAGTGCTCAGCACAGTCACTCAGCTGGCAGGTGCTCATCGAACTACCTTAATTGCATATTTGTGAGATGGGTCAGAGATTAGCCTAACTGGAGAAGCTAGTGGAAATACAGTGCCTACACGGGATCAGAGAGCAAGGTTTAGCTGTGAGGTTGAACGAAATAACAACCCATAAAAGGTTTTTGAGTATAGGAGTGACATTATGATAGTGCTATTTATAGAAGAAACTGTTTTAAAGCAACACTAAAAATAGATCAAATCAAGTGAGTTTAGAGCCCTGGAGGCTGATAAGAGAACTCTGCTCTAATCCAAGCCTGAGTGGCTGCATGATGCAGGGCAAGTCTGTGTCCAGTGTGGACAGACAAGGGTGGATGAGAAAAGAAATACTTTGGGGGAATTTTCAAAAGGAATTGCTAAATCCTTCTAGCTAAAAATATACCAGGTTGTATCTGTTTGATTCTTTCTCTTTTTAAAAAAATAAGTATTTGATTTAAAAGGCTGGATCCACCAGAAAAATATAATGTTATTATTGACAAAGGCCAGGACTTTGAGAATAAGACCTGCTTTTGAATGAAATGAATGAGATTAGTGAATTTATTTTAATTTTGTGATAGTAAATGTTCCAAGAAGAAATATACTATTCAAATATAAAAGAAGTCAGAACTATTTGCCTGCCAAAGGTCTTACCTATTATTGTTTTAAAAGCACTTAGCTTATTATCCACTAATCTTTAATTGAGAAAATAAATAAAAATGACTGTATCAAAACACTTCTTGTTGCTATTATTTTTGTAGTTTTCAGTAAAAATTCAATAATTTTATCAATCTAACTAGAGATTAAGCTTTCAGAAACTACATGGAATTTTAAAGTACAGAGGAGGTGTTTTAAAAATCATTGTTCATATTCTCATTTTTTTGCAATGCATTTCAGGGAGCATGACATTGTGGCGCCTAACTTAAGAGTTAGACATATTTCATGTTTTCATTTCTCTTCAATGTATCTTGAACACTTACAATGTCTGTTGCACTTTGGAGGAATATAGACTAATTATGATGACATTTTTGGTCTCAAAAAATTTAGAATTTTAAATAGGTTTGCTGAGACCAAGTTATCATGCCTCCTTGGCCAAATTAAAATGTCAATTGAGTACAAATGATGCTGTACAATGCACCAAGTGTAAAATAGATGGAGTTGCAATGACTTATATGTGAGTGTCTAGACTGAGTTGCTAAAGACACAAAACCATTGAAACTTCTATATGTATAATAAAGAATTCAAGAAGGCATCCCAGCCCAGGCCAACTCAAGGTCATAGGCCCGATGTAAAGAGAGGCCCTCTTCAGCCTCGCACAGCTGCAGGCTGATGCTGCAGATAGGTGAAACAGGATACAGGACCACAGACTGGTGATGCCTCTAGAGTTGCATGGATCCAAGGTCAGTAGGCAGGGTGTTAATAGTTCTCAGGATTGGGCAGCCCACAGGCTTCCATGCCTGGAAGCAGCACACAATTCCAGCAAGTGGGAAGGCAAAGGGGTAGAGAGAGAGGAAGGACCCCCTGTGTCTCTTTTATTAAAAGGCCACACCTCCCAGGAGGCATCATTAGGCTGTGACCTGATTGACAGGTTGGACTCCACTCCTATGAAAGTACAATTAACATTAAATCTAACTGCCATAGAGAGGATGAAGGGATCGGTGAAGATTCATTTATTCTGACTAAGGTAATCTGATGATCCCTGGTAGCATTGCTGAGTAAGTGTTGGACTTCTGCCCATGAGGTTGGCTGTTCAAAACCACGGAAGTTCTGAGGGAGAACAATGAGGTTACCTGCCCCCATAAAGATTTATGGCTTCAATAACCCTATAAAGGGTCACTATGAATTGGAATGGATACAATGGAAAGCTGTTTGGTTTAGGATTATCTGGGAAAGCTCTATTGAATAGGGTAGGTTTGAGATGCACCTGGCATGGGTTGACTAGAATCATCCGTAGGTTAGGGATTGTGGATCATGTTAAGGAAGATCAAATTGCTTGGGATTCTTCAAGGGAAGGCATGAGGTAGGATGGAGTGGGTAGGTGTGATGGCTCTTAGTAAGGAGAAGTGTTGAGGTGCTGTTGGGCCAAAGGATGTACCTATGGTTGTGGAATTGTGAAGTCATTTGTGAACATTGGAAAACAAAGGCTGTGGCAATGACTCAAACTTGAGAGGTTTACAGACTCCTGTCGTGGATGCCCTTCTGTTTCAGAGCAACACCTGAGTCATCACAGGGAATAGCTGGCCATGTTTTTTCCAGCATCCTTCAAAGCAATCGCAGAATATATATGCCTGTTGACAAAGGGAGACCAGATGTGGGGCTTAGAACCCATGGCTGGATAAGGAGTATACCTGAAGTCTCTTTTTCTTCCGAGGCTCCCTTGCAAGACAGGTACAAGTTTGAGAGCTAGAAGTTGATGTAAATTTCATAATAGGTCCAAAACTTCCATTTATAGAATGGCCTTCCCATCAAAGCATGTTGAATACTACCTGCATTGATGTAAGTGTTCAGGGCCACCCTATTGGCAGTAGCCCCATTTTGCAGAGGATATAACTGCGGTTTCCTATGTTGAAATAGCTTTCTCCTAATCAAATGGCCTAGCAATAAAGTGAGACTTGAATCCAAATGATTCTTCATCAAAATCCCATTTGATTTTAATATTATAACCTTTCATGAAAATCCAAGAGTCACAAGTATTCTTGCTGAAAATTCACTCAAACCCTTCATATTGGCCTAGCATATTAGTGTTTTTAATATGCCAGATCTTCTAGTGGTAATTTAAATTGGGTAACCTTGGTGGCAAAGTAGCTAAGAATTTGGCTGCTAATCAAAAAGTTGGCAGTTTGAACTTCGCAGCAGTCTGCTAGAGAAGGGTGTAGCTGCTGGGGTCCTGAAGGTCCTGGCCTTGGAAACCCTGTGGAACGGTTCAACTTTGTCCTGTGGCTTAGTCTGAGTCGGAGTTGGGGGGTGCTTGTTTGTTTGATTCAAGTTAAAAGGGCTCATCAAGGTCTCATTTGCTCATCACAATAGCTGTATTAGGCAGGTCATAGGAACCACACAGTCATGGGAGTGGTAGACCCTAAATAAATACACATTCTATAAGCGGCTTTCAAACTATGTAAAGCTGAGTCTAGTATTAGATCACACAGGTTCAGAGCCTAGCTTGTTCACTTAGGGAGTTGGAAGAATAACCTCACTCTCTTTTGTTAGATTTCTCATCTGCAAATCAGGGATGGTAATGGTAACTTCCACCAATACTTCTGAAAATTAAATTAATACTCATGAGAGGACTTAGAACAGTATTTGTTATATATAAAAGGTGTCCGATAAATATTGTTATAAAGTATTACAAAGTTTTCTATTCAAATCACACCCACAATGATGTCTATTAGAGAAAAAAATGGAAAAGAACACATATTGGTGACTATGTGGAGAAACTGGGACTCTCATTCATTGCTGGTGATAATTGAGAATATAAAATAGTACATTCTCTATGGAAAAAGTTGATGGTTTCTTAACATAGAATCCAACAATTTTACACAGGAATCTATAAAGACCCTTAACAGCCAGGATTCAAATATACTAGTACCACAATTTCCATTCCAGCGTTATTCACAATAGCCAAAAGCGAGAAACAACTCAAACGTCCTACAACTGATGAAAGAATAAATAAGTGGAATAGTATCCAAGTATAAATAGAAATAAAATTCTGTCACACACTCTAACCTGGATGGTCCTGAATCCATAATGCTGAGCAAAATAAATCAAGGATAAAAGAACAACTCTTTCACGAGCCAATTTATATGAAATATCTAGAACAGGAAAATTTTAAGAATAGCCTGGGAGCAGTGTCTCTGTCTACATAAGAGGGAAGGAAAATCAAACTCCACTTCAACCTGAGGCTGATTCCCATAAAGCAGAGAGGCCAGACATGCCTCCACCCCTGCGGTGGTTACGGACACTTCAACTAGACACTGCTGCGCAAGGGTAGGGTTGGCGCCCAACTTTTCAATTGGCTTGCAAACCTCCTTAGTGTCAGAGGCTTTTGTGTCTAAGAAAGAGAGACAGAGCAGAGTGAAATCCACTGTGGCCCTTCTTCTTCTCCCAGAGCTGGATTTTGTGTCTAATTCCTCCATTTCCTGTTGTGTTCCTTGCCAATTCCAGGAACCATCATCGGCCCACTGATGGTAGATTCATTCAACGAACTTCAGACTGCATCCCCAGTTTGTGCACCTGCCCCGCCCTCCGCTGTCTCTGTTTCATCATCCTGCTTCCTAATCATCTGCTCTCCTGAGGCCTCAGAAGCCTGACTTGAACCAGACTGGACTTACCTATTTCTCAATGGTGTAGGTCGTTTTTCGATATGACTCTCCTACGACCTACAAACACATGCAAGAGTCACAGGCTTTGCTTCTCTAGAGAACCCAAGCTAACACAGCTTCCCATTTTTTAAAAACCAATTCTAATAACAATTCTCTTTCCCACAGCACTTTAGTTTTCTCCTCGGCTCAATAATCTGTTGTAATGAATACGTAGAAGAAGACTCTTGATGGATTATAGGGTTTACTAGGGAAGTTACAGGTTGAGAAACGTTAAGAAATCCAGGATGAGAAGTGTTAAGGTTACACCACTGGTTCTCAACCTTCCTAATGCCACGACCCTTCAATACAGTTCCCCATGTTGTGGTGATCCCCCAACTGGCCTAGGAAGCTTCTTCTTTCTTCCTCAGAACAGCGGGTAGGTCTTGGGGTTAGAAGCCCAATCTATTGAGAACATGGTGACTATAAGTAATGTCACTGAACTGAACACTTAAAAATGGCAACAAAAACCCATGGTGGCAGTTCTGTCCTGCCCTCTGGGGTGATTATGAGTTAGAATCGACTGCATGGCAGTGCATTTCTCGTTTTTTATGACATGTTAAGGAGAGGCATTACCATGTGTCACCAACTTTAATCTTCTGAAGAACCTGGTGACATAAGAATGGATAGCCTTATTGCCACACACCAAGGAAGCTAGTGCTCTGGAATGTCGTGCGCTCAAGCCCACTGGAACGCTTGAGCTTTGATGGTAGGCCCTCTGGCCTCCAATTTCCACGTTCCTTCCACTGCATCCCTCTGCGAAAGCAAAGAACAGACTGCTTTAAAGTCTTGGAACCCACACAGAAATTTGTTGCATGAGCTTCTACCTTTTCCTCTTGATTCTGGTCCTTAACGAAGAATGAAGCATGTTTTCAACCTTACTATTAAGTTGCATTTCATCTTCAATATTCATGTAAGATCCTCCCTTTCCAGGAAATCTGTCAGATTGTTACTGAGTTCCACACAGATATCGGTATTCATTTCATCTAAGGGAAATTTTCCATTCATTTGGAGCATTGCCATTTTAGATATTAGCTCCACAGCTGAAAGCACTTAGAGATGATTTTTGACCACTAGTACAACCATGTGATGCTGGTAGAAATCTTCGATGGCCCTCCAGCAAAAAATGAAAACATAGACTTCAAAATAATCTAGGGTTAAACAAGTAGTCCTCACTTCATATGCTTCCTCTCCCCTGAATCCATACTTTGCTGGAGCCCCAGAGGCATTTTCCCTGCTCTGTCCTAAGTTTTCTCAGGATGAAGGTTGAACTAGATCCTGTTTCAATTTCACCCCATATCAGTCTTTTTTCAGCAGAGTGACTGAGATAACCCACTTTTGTTCTAGCTCTCCCTTGCGTCTTCCCTTCCTTCCCGGCCTCCCTCCCTGCAGAACCTGCCCACTTCATAGATGAGAGTTTACTCTAAATTCAAAAGCTTTGCTTTTAAAAAGGTAACCTTAGAGTGTGTAGTTTCTAAAGCAAGCTGGCACGCTACAAAGAAAAGAAATGATTCTCACTTTAGCAAAACAGCAAAGTTACAGATTGCAGCTATCATCGCTAATTAGCTACCCAGATGGAGGAGGTCCGCCCCACCCCAAGTGAGAGCTGGCCCGCTTCCTACAGATAACTACACGTAACTAACTCCTTCTCCCGCCGCCGCAGCCATACCATATTGCCTCGCTTGCCGAATGCGCAACTGGTCCTTTTTAAATTGGGGCACAAAAGGCTTGTTTTAGAATTAGTTTGAATAGTTTTCCCATGCAAAAATAATACAGGCTATTGTAGGATGTTCAGATAATGTAAAATACACGATAAAGAATACAAGAAATCACCCAGGGTTCTAATATCCAGCGAGAGCTTCTGTAACATGTGGGTATATGTCCTCTTACTTCTATTTCGATAAACATATATTGATATGATGACAACTTTTCATTTGTATGTAAGATATATATATGAATTACCAGCTTTTTAAATTTAACATTACCCTAAGAACGATCTACTGTCAACATTTTTCCATGGCGTCATTAATTAATCATGGAATGGTTTTTATTTTAAGCACTTCTAGTTTGGGGCACCTTATTTTTCATTTTTCATTCTTGCAAGTCATACTGTAATGAGCATCCTTTCAGATAATCTAAGGGCAGAACTACAATTATTTTCTTGGGATAAAATTTTAATTGTAAAGTTGCCTAAGTAAAAGCTTGGCAATTCCTAAGTTAAACTTCTTTCTGCGATGAGGAGCATATTGAATTCTCAGAGTTTATGGATGTGCACATTTTCCTCATGCCCTGACCAGTATTATGTGCATCAATTTTAAAATGTCACCGTGCTTGCTTACTACTATATATTTTTTATTTTCTTTTGTTATTCACACATTACTTCCTCTGAACTGTACCATTTCTTTGTATGTGAAGGTTGCAATTTATGTTGTATATGTTGCAAATACTGTTTTCCAATTTGTCATTTACTTTTACCCACTGTACATTTAATATAGTATTTTAGAGCACAAGGTATGTATCCAGACTGCCTGGGAACAAATCTGAATCCCAGCAGTCATGGCGAGGAGATCTTGGGTGAGGCACTGAATGACCCCCTGCCTCAGTTCACTCACTTGTAAAATGGAGCCAATAATATGCCTCTTGTTTTGATAAAGATGAAAAAGGACAACACTTTAAAAATGTGAAGCATAATCTCTGGAAGCTCTTAAGTCTATATAATAACGCAAATATCTAATAATGCAAAAATATATTATCATTAGCAATATGAAATTACTAATTAACACCAGGGGTGTATGGTTATAATGGGCCAGAAACTGGATCCCAGACCTTTATCAGGTTTACACTGAGCTTGGGAATCACAGGTGGCTGGGAGGGTGTGTGTGCATCCAGACAAATGTGAAAGGTGTGCCTGGGGAACAGATCACTTAAAACGCCCTGAGTGGAGGAGAGCCCAGACTGGCAATGCGGTGAGCCCTTGGACAAGAAGAGGAATCTACAAGTCCTGTGACTTCTCTGATGCTGCCAGTTGTTACGGCTTAATTGCTGCGCATGTTTTATGATGAACAATGTTGGCCCTGGGGGAAGAGGAAGTTGGCCAAGATTTAGAAATTATGGTGACAGTTATAGAGGGAAGTGGATTAACAATAATACAATACATGGTCTAAACAGCAGACCTGGCCCAATCATCGTGATTGGGGTGGCGGAATTAAGTCTGATGTAGGCCAGCTCTATAAATTAGAGAATTGCTGCCACTCAGGCTGCATTGCACAGAGTGACATTTGCATTTTAGGAAGATTTTTAACAATTCCATTAGTTGACAATAATACATCAGTAAAAATGATTTTAGAAAGACATAATGCCTAAATCGCCTTAATCAAGGTTAGCAATGAGAGAGTCCCAAAATGGTCAGAGTGGCTGAATCATTTGGGAGACTGAAAAGCTAATTTATTCATAGGAATGCCAGTTGGTATTTGATATTTGATTAAATAACTGTGCTCATTTATATTTGAAGAGTTGAAAAGTGCAATGCTGTGATGATGTCAGTTCAGATTTCCAGTCTATTAAAGAATGTGTACACATTCTTGTTTTTAGATGAGGCAGTAGCAATGAAGAGATTTATGTAACTCAGAGTCAGATGAGCCATACGCCCCTGGCACTGTTAGCAAGAGAACCTATGGAATCTCATTTATTTCACACACAGACAGCTCAGTGTTAGCAAGTGTGTTGGCTACCACTGCAGCAGTAGAACCAGCTAGCTATCATGCTTATTGCTTTTACAACAAATCCACTTACTAATAAAGGTTTGCCAGTGATGATATTTTATTTCCTATAAAATGAAAGGTTAAACATACATAAAGAATAAGGTGAATGAGAACTAAATGCTTGGTGATTAAATAGAATCCAAACTAATTAATTTTGAAGGGAGCAACAAATTGAGTTAATAAATTTATCATTAAAATAGATTTCGTAAGTCAGATAATAACATGAATTTATCAATCAAAACATGGGTAGAGACTATGAGACAATTCATAAAATAATATAAATGACCCCCCAAAAAACAACCCCCCAAAACACAACTCACTGCTTTTGAGTAGATTCTGATGCATTAGAACTGGCCTGAGTGGGTTTCTGAGATGGTAGCAATTTATGGGATTTGAAAGTCCTATCTTTCTTCCTTGGGTTGGCTAGTGGTTTCAAACTGCTGACCTTGGGGTTCCAAGCTCAAAGTGTAACCCACTTAGCCATCAGCGCTCCTAAAAAATGACCATAGTTCTGTGAGAAAGAAGTATTCTCACTAATGAAAATAAATTTAAAATATACTGGTTTTTAACCTATACTTTTTTTAGTGCTATGAGGAGTTATTGAAAATTTTGTGGGAAAATTTCATTATCTCTTAATTTCAATTTTTTTAAATGAACTTTTTGAAGCTACCTTGTATACCTCTATCATTTGGCAAGATTGCAAAGACTGTAAGTTGTCTTTAAAGAGAGTTGCTAAATAATGTATATATTTTTGAAACCCTTAACATGTATTATCCTTTAGATCATCAGTTTCACTTCTGGAACTTGATTCTAGTGTGCTAGTTTGGGTTCATCCTTAAGTAATCTCAGCGGTAAGGATTCAAATGCATCCATTTACTTGGGATTTGAGATTCTGGGAGAGACGTGAAAAAGTGACATAGGAGAAGACATGCATCAGAAAATATTGGAAATCAGATAACGTTATGCCTCAGAATTATCCCACCTAAAGGAAGTGGGAGTTGGGATTCTGATACATCAATGATCGAGAGTTGTTGGCTAAGAATGACTTCTGGGGGTGTTGTGAGCTTGGCCTGACTGGCTCCCACAGTTCTGAAAGCAGTTCTCAGGTACAGAGGTGCAGATACTGACAGCTAGAAACAGCTCATGTTCCCAAAGATAGGGGCAAGCCAGTTCTTACATTCAGAAAACTGTCAAAAACAGTATTGCAAATAAATATATAAACTCTACCCCCCAAAAAATCCCCCCAAAACAAACACACTGCCATCTAATCTGTTCTGACTCATGGGGACCTTATAGGACAGGGTAGAACTGCACATGTTATTAAATAGTTACAAAGAATGTGGGTACACCACAGATGATAACTAGTTAAGTAAATAATGAAATACCCTATAACTACTGAATAGTTAATCAATAGAAAGTGAATCACTACAGGACCGGGCAACATTTCTTTCTGCTATCCAGGCCTTCCATGGGTCAGAGCTGAATCAAGGGCAACCAATAAAAGGCACCACCGTCACAGAAGCAGGAGCATATTGTCGAAGCAGGAGGCCGTTCTCTGGAGGGGAGAGACCAGTAAGTCCACTTCTATGTGCCTTTCAGTCATATGGTTCTTAGGTAGCCTTACTTTATTTCTAAGGAGAAAGCTTTTCAGAGCAGCTGTAACCATTTTATTTATTTAAATGTATTTAAATTTTAATTTGGTTGAAAATTTACAAGGCAAATTGGGTTTCCATTCAACATGCATACGCATTTTGATTCGTGAAATTAACTGCAAGGCCCACCATGTAACTTCCTCACTGGTTTCTCCTTTTCTATTTTCCCTTTGCTTTCGCGTCCTGCCCTTTGAGCTTCATCCCTGAGCAACTTCTGCCTTTTCGATCTGTGATGGTTGACTGTTTTAAGGTGTACCTCCCTCCCTGTGTTTTTGTTTACCTTATAGACCTGTCTACCGTTTGGCTGAAAGTTGAGTCATGGAGCTGGGTTCACTGCCAGGCCTGGAGGTATATAGAGCACCTATCACACCAGTAAGGCTGGCCGTTTTTAGGATGTTGAGTTTGATACACATTTTCTCCCACTCTGCCAAGCGCCCTATTATGATCTAGGTTTGAGAGGGTAGCAGTGGTACCCAAGCACCAGCTAGTTCTTCTGGTTCAGGGTCATGTCGGCTGGGGTGTGAGAGCTCTCTTAGTTGTTGGACTAATTGTTTTCCTTGCATCATTGAATTTCTTCATTCAGTTTTGCTCTGGATCAAAGGACTGAAAGGTGTGTCTTTGATGTTTAGCCTTACTCAGTGTAAGAAAAGGGTCAAAACCTTTTAGATGGTTTAAAAGTTACAGGTACAGCAGGTAAAGGGGCTTTTGTTGAATTTGTTGTGAATAGGCGTTGGCCCAATTGTTTCAAACTGAAGGAAAACTTACATAGGTTAAAAGGCATGTATGAGCTATCCATAAGTCAGATCTTTAAAATGGGGCTCCTGCTGTATTTACAGCCATGCCAATATTTTATTCAGGAAAACAGTTTACACAGCAGCTTGTATAGTATAATTATATTTTACTCTCAAAAATCAATATATCTAAATTAGTCAAACATAAAAGAGCAGTTAGTCTATGAGATTACTCTTATAAAAGTAAGATAAAGATTATCATAATAAAAGAAACAGACTCCGGTGGTTGTCAGGGGTGGGAAGGGAAGAGAATGAAGAGGATATAATAGGGTAGAAATTAGAGACAGATGTTAGCATGGTGTTGGCAAAGTTACCAAAACCAAACTCAGCGCAATGAGTCAATTCTGATTCACAATGACCCTAGAGGACAGAAGAGAATTGCCCCTGTGGGTTCTGAGACTGTCACCTATGATTGAAGTCGAAAGCCTCATTTTTCTCTCATTGAGTGGCTGGTGGTTTTGAACTGCTGACCTTGTGAATAGCAGTCCAAAGCATAACCCATTATACTATCCAATGAAAGGGAGTGGGAAAAAAAAATTGGCAGGAGGTCTTCAACAGAATTCTCATGCTGTTCTCATTTAAGAGAGACAACAAATGACAGTGCAAGCATGGTTGGGTCAATAAATTGTAAAGTTGTAGAGTATAAAAGATTTGATATGCAAACTCTTACCTAATTCACAATAAGAAGTTTTTAAAAATTACATTTCAATAAAAATATTTAGTAGAATATGAAATAAGATATTAAAATAATACATCTCAGTAGTGAATTAATGAATGCTTGTTTTCTTCCTTTTATATTTCACTTTTTTCAACAATATATAAAGATTTTTGCTTATATTTTTACAAAGAGTATATATTGTGTTTACAATAGGAAAAAATAATATATTTAAAATTAAATCACCAATGAGTTAAAATAAAATTATTAAAAGCCTTTCAATGAGTCTAGAAAGTAATTTAATTATTCACCTTTTAGAGCTCAATCCAGGTGATTTCCTTAAATCATTGCTTCAACTTTACAGTTTGACTGGCCATGCCTGTTGAGGTAGTTATTGTGCCAACCTGACTAATAAACACATGTGGGGTTAATTGAAGGGCAGAGGGATAAATGGCTCAGTGAGCCTCGCCTTTCTAGTTCTTGGGTCTCTTGCTTTCTGATGGTCGGACCAGGGTGCAGCTGCCTTAGCCAGTTCCCTGCTTTAGCTGGCAAGGCTCACTTCCTGCAAGACATCCCTGAGGAGAAGCCACACATGGACCTACCCTGATGCAGCCCTAGGTGCTGGAGCACCGTGTGGAGACCCCTGTCAGAACTGAAATGCTTACACATTCACTGACTCGGCTTTCCTCCTGCAGTCAGCATCATAGTGTCTGTTTTGTGAGGTGGAGGAGGACTTTGTGGATTGGTGTTGGACATATGGGTTAATGTTGGACTTGTGGGCTTGGGCAGCACTGGGTTGGGATGTTTTCTTGATACACACTTAACCTTTATATAAAATTCTCTCTTATCCATGAGTTTCTACGGATTTGTTTCTTTAAAGTACCCAGACTAATGCACCAGTCAATGAGCAGATATGGATTATGAAAATAGTACATGAACTTTAAAAACAAGCATTACTTTTTCCATTTATTATATGAACAATCTAGGACTTGCATTTTTTAATATAAATCATTTTATTGGGAGTTCTTAAAGCTCTTATAACAATCTCTACATCAATTGTATCAAGCACATAATCCTCCTTTTTGCTTTTTTAAAAATACTTTTATTGGGGGCTCTTATATCTCTTATCACAATCCATACATTCCTCCAGTGTGTTAAGCACGTTTACACATATGCTGCCATCATCATTTCAAAGCATTCTCTTTCCACTTGAGCCCGTGCTCTCTGCTCCCCATTTCTTTCCCCTCCCTACCTCCCCAGCCTACCCTCCATCACAAACCCTTGATAAATTATACATTATTTTTTCCTTATCTTACATAATTTCCCGTCACCGCTCACCCACTTTTCCATTATTCGCCCCCCTGGGAGGGGGTTCTAGATTGATCCCTGTGATCGATTCCCCCTTGCTCCCCCACCCTGCCCTAATCCTCCTGGTATCTCTACTTTCATTGTTGGCCCTGAGGGGTTTATCTAGCCTGGATTCCCTGTGTAGTGGGCTCTTATCTGTAGCATTGTGAATGCTCTGGTCTAATCTGATTTGTAAGGTAGAATTGAGGTCATGATAATGGAGTGAAGGGAGTAGAGGAACGTTGTGTGTTTCATGTGTTTCATTGGTGTTATACTGCACCCCGATTGGCTCATCTCTTCTATGTGATCCCTCTGTGAGGGGATGTCAAAATGTCTACAGATAGGTATTGGGTCTCCACTCCATGCCCCAACCCTCCCATTCACCTTGGGTTTGGTTTTATTCTGGGTCTCAGATGCCTGATACCTGATCTTGTTGACACCTCATGATCACACAGGCTGGTGTGCTTCTTCCATGTGGGCTTCTCAGCTAGATGGCTGCTTGTTTATCTTCAGGCTCTTAAGACCCCAGACGCTATATCTTTTGAGAGCTGGGCACCATCAGCTTTCTTCACCACATTTGCTTATGCACCCATTTTGTCTTCAGCAATCCTGTCTGGAAGGTTAGCATCACAGAATGCCAGATTGTTAGAACAAATGTTCTTTTGTTAAGGGAGTACTTGAGTCGAGGCCCAATGTCTATCTGCAACCTTAACTCTTAACATATAGATATGAGTACATAGTTCTATTCCTCTCTCATTATATATATATATTTACATATGTACATGCATGTATTTAGGCCTTTATAAATGTCCTTTGCCTCCTGGTTCTTTGCTCTATTGCCTTTTTACTTCCCTCTTGTCCCACCATCATGTTCAGCCATCATTCGGGTTTAGTAATTCCTTGCTGCTACATTGCCCTTGATTGAGCCCCACTAGGCATCCTACGACCTTTCTTCCATTGATTTTAGTTCACTTGTTGTTCCCTTGTCCCTGGGTTGGTCCCCCCATCCCCTTCCTTTCTCCCACCTCCCCTTTTCCCATATCTCCCCCCACCCCCGGAACCATTGGTCCCATTCTTTTCATCTCCAAATTATTTATCCTGTCTATCTTATCTAGATAGACATGCAGATACATTAATAAATGCAAAAAACAGGCCAAACAAAACAACAAAGGAAGTCAAAACCAACAAAGCAATAACAACAGTAAAAAGCAAACACAAAATAACAATAACAAAAATAAATCCACTACAAAAATGGAAAAGCCTACAAATAATTCAAAGTCTGTTTGTTGGCCTTCAGGAGTGTTTTCCAGTTGAGTCTGATGGGGTGCCACACTCTGTCACCCAAGTCTATTTTTGGTACTCCCAGGAGGTTTTATCACTCTGCTCCCCATACCTGATTCCATTGGCATCTTGTGATCACACAGGTTGGTGTGCTTCTTCCATGTGGGCTTTGTTACTTCTCAGCCCAGACGCTATGTCTTGTAATAGCTCAGCACCATCAGCTTTCTTCACCACATTAGCTTATGCACCCATTTTGTCTTCAGTGATCGTGTCTGGAAGGTGAGCACTACAGAATGCCAGGTTATTAGAACAAAGTGTTCTTGCATTGAGGGAGGACTTGAGTAGAGGCCCCATGTCCATCTGCTAGTTTAATAATTAGCATAGAAATTTATGTACATAGCCCTATAACCCTATAGTTACATGTTAATATATTTTCATACATACATGCCTATGTTTATACCTCTATAAATGTCTTTTGCCTCCTAGTTCTTTCCTCTATTTCCTTTTACTTTCTTCTGTCCCACTATCATGTTCAACCTTGATTCAACTCTCATTACTTCCTCTCGGCTACATTGTACTTGATCAAAATCCCACCAGGCATTCTACGCCTTCTTCGGCATTGATTTTAGATCTCTTTTTGATCCCCTGTCCCTGGGCTTGTTGGCTTTCCCCCCTCCGGCCCCCTCTACTCTACCATTTCCTCCAAGAACCATCAGTCCTGTTGTTTTGTCCTCAGGATTGTAAACTATCCTGTCTATCTTATATAGGTGGACATTTTATTATGAATGTTCAAATTCAGCTATAGAAAATTGTGTTTTAAAAAACCTGCTTTAACCAGCTGTTACTGAGAATAAGAAAATGGGGAAAAAAAGAAAATGAAATTAAGCAATAAGACTATCTCAATGTACCCCAAAACAGAGATGTGCTGGACTATAAAATTGTTTCTAAAAGAAGTTTGGCAGTGGCCAGTCTGAGATACCAGTAAATAAGGTATATCTTTTTTCTCCACAGTCTTACACTTTTAATCATGGGAAATTATTGTAAATTTAAGAAAACATCAAATAAATCCATTGACCAGCATAATGCCTTACCCACAATAAGCCTCAAAGATAGTTATCAAATGAACTAAGATTAGCTCTAAAAAAACTTCCATAATTATGATTTACTGACTTGTTGGATGCTTCATTTGTCAGTTCCTTCTTGCAATTTTCCCCCCAGAAAAAGAGTGGGAGATTATTGTTCTGATCTCTTTTTAAGAGCTCATCAATAATGTACCAGATCAACATTTAGAGCAGTCTGTGCAGCGATTGGCATATGGGGGGTGAAGAGAATTAATTTGATACAAGAGAACAACCAGACATCCTACTCTCATAATCTTTATACTTCTGTGAAAAGAGGAATTAAGAAGTGGTAAGAATCAGATTTGAAAATCCTGTCTTCATCTTTTAACCATAGAGAAAGCGAATGGATGTAATTAAAGTGGATAGCCAATGCTTTGTCCTGCCTCCATCTTTGCAGTTTTACTCCATGTTGTTCTTTCCCGGTCATTTGGTGAGCACTGTTGAGATTTGGGTTATTTCCTTTCTGTGGTTTATTCCAATGGGTCTTACCTAACAGCTATCCCTTTTTCCCCTCTGCCTCAAGTCTTTTCCTTAGTCAAATCTATTTTTTCATATTATTTCCAGGCTAGTTTTCCAAAAGCATAACTCTCAAGGCCTGATAATACAATGGTTAACTGTTTGGCTAGTAATAGTTAGCTCCATGGTTCAAACTACTCTGTGGGAGGAAGATGTAGCAGTCAACTTCCATTTAGCCTTGGAAACCCGATGGGGCATTTCTCCTCTCTCCTATTGGATCACTATGAGTAAGAATCAACCCAATGGTGTAGTGTTTAGTACATGTAAGGTGCCATTAAATCAGTAATGGCTCCCTGTGCTCCTATGCCCCGCAGGATGGAACACTGCCTATTCCTGTGCCATCCTCACAATTGTTGTGATGTTTGAGCTCATGGTTGCGGTCACTGGGCCAATCCATCTTATCGACAGTTTCCAATTCGCTGCTCCTTCCCTTTACCAAACATTTTGCCCTTCTGTAGGAACTGGTCTCATGAGATGAAAGCTTAATATCATCACCTCCAAGGAATATTCTGGCTGTACTTCTAGGAATGATCTGTGTGTTTTTTTGGAGGCCCATGGTACTGTCAATATTCTTTGCCAGCACCATAATCCAATGACACCAATTCCTTTTCAGTCTGTTTTTTCTCAATGTCCAACTTGAACATGCTTATAAAGTGATCAAAAGTATCATGGCATGGATCAAGTGCACCTGAGTCTACAAAGTGATATCCTTTGTCTTCAACACTTTAAAGAGATCCTGTGCACCGGATATGCCCAAATCAATTGGTTTTCTTGACTGCTTCTTCCATGAGCTTTGATTTTGGATCCAAGCAAGAATAAATCCTTATCCTTCTCAACTTCAATATTTTCTCCATTTATCATGATATTGTCTATTTATTGGTCCACTTGTGAATAAATTGGTTTTCTTTATTTTGAGTTGTAATCCACAATGAAGGCTTCAGTCCTGGCTCTTCATCAGCAAGTGATTCAAACCCTACCCACTTTCAGGAAACAAGGTTGCATCCTCCACATATCATAGGCTGTTAATACTTTCTTCAATCCTGATGACGAATTCTTCTTTTCATAATAAAGCTTCTCAAAATGGTTATCTGCTCAGCATACAGATTAAATAGTATGGTGAAAGGATTCAACCCTGATGCATATCTTATTTTAATCCCAGTTCTGTTCAAATGGCCTCTTGCTCTATATGCAAGTTCTTCATGAATACAAGGTAATGATTGGTATTTCTATTCTCAATGCTATCCATAGTTTGTTATGACCCACACGGTACAATGTCTTTGTATAGTCAATAAAACACAAGCCGACATCATTCTGGTATTCTTTGCTCCAAGCCAAGATCCATTTGACATTTTCAAATTGACTCACATTCTTTTCTGAACCTGGCTAGAATTGCTGACAGCTCCTTGTCGATGTATTGCTGCAAATGCTATTGATCAATCTACAATAAAATTATACTTTTGGTCACATTAATGATACTCAATAATTTACACATTCTGCTGGGTCACCTTCTTTGGAATGGATACAAATATGGATTTCTTCTTGTCCATTGGCCACGTAGCTGTCCTCCAGAAATTGATGATCTGTCCCACAGTCCGCCTCTGGCCTTGTGTTGGCAGCTGATATCAAGTTTTATTTATCATCTCTTCCCACAAATGTGGTAAATTTGATTCCCATGTATTACATTTAGTTAAGTCCATGTGTTTATTCACCTTTCATATTGTTGAAAAAAGTATTTTCAATGAAGAAGTGTTTGGTCTTGAAAAATTGTATCCTGCCATCTCCAGCTGCATTTCCATCATCAAAGCGGTATTTTCCAACTACTCTGCCCTCTTCTTGGTTCCCAACTTTCTCATGAACAGTTGTCAATGCATATTGATTGAATACTTGTTCAATTCCAGCCTGAAAAGGTTGGTGGTTTCTTCAGTTCCTACCTCAATGGCTTTAGTAGTTGGCGGATACATTTGAATAGTACTTTTATTAACTTGATTTCCTTGTGTTGGTATAGATTTTACCGCATCACAGACAGCATTGTACTTTAGGACATCATGGTGACTGCAGTGCCGCTCCCCTTTAAGTTGTCATGCCTGACATAGTCAATCATATGACTGTCTGATTCAAAATGGCCAACACCAGCCCATTTCAGTTCATGAATGCCTAGGCTATCAATATTCCTGTGTTCCATTTTGTTTTTGGTAACTTCCAGATTCTTGCATTCATATCTCCTATAGGCAACATTCTAATTATTAGTAGGTGTTTGAAGCTGCTGCTTCTCAGTTTGAGCTACGCCCCAGCAGCAAATGGAGGTTTTGAAGACTTTACTCCATCTCCGTCATTCTGGTCAACTCTACTTGGAGCAGGCAACTCTTCCTCAGTCATATTTTGAGTTCCTTCTGACTTGTGGGCTCCATCTTCTTGCATTATATATGACAATGAACTTCTACTCTTCATAAAAATTGGCATGGCTAATCAGTGGTTAGAAAATTTGTCTTTTGTACTCTGATCTTACTCTGGAAGCTCCACTGAAACCAATTTACCAGGGATGACACTCCTTATATTTTAAACACAGGAGCCCCAGCTTCCAGCATGATAGCAACAAGCAAGCCATCCCAGGATGAAAAACTGACAATTGGTGGATTTTAGTATTTAGTAGGCTCTTAATAAAAGTTAATTAGATAAGGTTTAGTTCACTCATGCATGCTGAATGATCAATGAAATGAACTGATGAAGCTCATGAAATAAGCACTGAGATAATTTCCATTTATAGAGATAATATAAAATCCTTTCAATGCTGCAGAATGAGACTTTTTATCTCACATGAACATCCTTCCTTCTGCAAAGTCTAGTCTTCACCTTTTAGGTACAGCTCAACTTATAGAAGGCAGTTTAAATATTATTTCCTTAGAGATTCTTTTATCAGAGATTATATCTAGTAAGATATAATAAATGCGATAAAGTTTCATGATGCACTATCTTTTTCTCATATGTGTTTCAGAATGTTTAATTATATAATGAGTATATAATTCCCTAACTAGATTATCAGCTGTACAAGACCTTAGCTTTGCTTAGTGCTTTATGAGTGGAATAATATTGCACTTATATTTTCACATTGAATGAATTAATTAAATGAACAATTTCATTTTCTTGTCCGTTGTTTCTTTGGGAATTTAAAAATACTTGTAATTATTGGTTGAATGAATGAATGAAAGGGCAGAAGCTTGAATGTGGTTGTTGTGAAAATTCCTAGGAGCAAATAAGTGAAACAGCCTTCCAATTAAGTGAGTTTTGTGGCTGAAAGGACAAGAAGGCTATAGTAACTAAAGTGCAGTGGTAAAGGGAGAGAACAGTATAAGATGTGAAGGAAATTATGAGTCAGGTCATCTATGGTCATCTGGAATAATACTGGCCAGGTATATTTTGTAAAAGAAGAATGTGTGTGTCATTTTGGATATATAATCTTGGTTTATTCATATTTATATCCAATGTAAATTATGTGCATAACGACTTTGTCCTTAGGCTTTCTGCCCACACTTGCAGGGCACCCATCATCTGCAGGGTAAATCCCATGAGTATCACAAAGGATCAGTGACCCAGAAGCATTTTAACATTGACCTATTTTTGAGGTGTATATCTTTACTTTATGTTTCTGATATTGTTACAGAGGCTGCTATTGAAAAATAAAGCTGTTATTTGGCACTTAGAATATATAATTTTGTAAATGCTTGCTATTTCATCAGCCTTGTCTCAGGAATTAAAACAAAATTAATTAAAGCAACAGTAGCCAGTTCCACTGAAGGAAAGTATAATGGCAGAGATTAAATTTTCAACATAAAAATAGAAAAATGTTATTTTCTGATCAGTGTACAATAAATACTTTGCTAAGTAACTTGAATCTTTATTTTAATCTAAACTTGAAAAAAATCCACCAAATATTCCATTAAAACCATAAAAATATAAATCCAAGAAGGTGAAGTAACTTTCTCAGGATCATGAAATAAGCCAAACAGAATTTGAACTAAAATGTTTGTAGGTCCAAAGCCAATGGTCATTCTATGTTATTGATCCACCTTCCTATTAAAAGAAAGGATACCTGCTTCAATATTTTGCCAAGAGTAGGGTCTGGGTGAATCACCTGTGATCTAGGCCGAGATTTAGTTCCTTTCATTAAATCCATTTCTAACCTCTTAATTTAGTACTTAATAAATTTATTTTACATATTTCTCTGAAAGTAGTTTTGATACAGAGGGTCTGAATGGGCCCTCCGTTTCTTTTTCACATAGCTCTGAAAAGTCAATGGCTTTCCTAATAACATTTCTTCTACCAGCTGTAAAGAAAAAATATAAAGGCCTAACTCCTATATTTGGATTTTTGGTACAGCTTTTCTGTACGATAATCAAAGCCAAGTTTTCTATTGTTGACTACAGACTTTAACCAGTGTCTTCATAGATCATTTGGCTAAAAGAGTAATTACTATTTTAAAAGTCTGTGTTGTTTACAATTTCCGGCCTTTATATAGAAAAACATAGAAGATATGTGATATTTTTTAAAAGACCTGCTGAAAGAGTAATGTGTGTTTGGTCAAGGACAAAGAATTGCTCAGGAACCTAAGTAAAATAGTTTTATTCCCCAAAATTTCCTTTGGAGACATAGGCTTCCTATTAAATTTATAATAAAACTAACTATAAGGGGGGAAACACCTGATCTGCCAGGCTGTTGTACTGTTTTGAATTGCATGTTGCAGTGATGCTAGAAGCCATGCCTCTGGTGTTTCACGTAAGAGCAGGGCCTCCCGAAGTGAAAAAGATGAGGCAAAGCTTCCAGATTTAGTACTGAGTATAAGGAATTGTCCACTGTAACCTCATGGATGTCATTGAAACCTTCTCAAATACTGAATACCTCAAGAATAGATGCAAAACATTGTCAGATGGCATCGGAAGATGAGACCCTCCTGGTAGCAGGCACTCAAAATCTGACTGAGGAAGAGCTTTCTTCTTAAAATAGACTCCACCATAATGACGTGCATGGATTAAAACCTGTGAAAGTAATGCTTTGGAACCTTCATGTGGTTATTGGGCATGACTTAAAAAGGGAAGAAATTGTGCACCAAGCACTAAAGCTAGTGATGAAGAATTTGAACCAAGTTTTACCAATATCTTCAGTCTGAAATTAATCAAGCATGCAATCAATATGCATTAATCAATAGCAGAAGAAACAGTTGTTGGAAAATATCTGTGTGATAGAAATGAAGCTGGGGATCATGTGATACAATTTCGAGAGACAAATGACTTCTTTTTCAAAAATACCTCTTCTCAACAACAGACACAGCAATTATACACGTGGACTTATCCAGATGGAACATCCGGAAATAAATTGACCACATCTGTGGGAAGAGATGATGGAGAAGCTCAATGTCAGCAGCTGAAACCAGGCCAGAGATGGACTGTGGAATAATCAGTTATTCATATGTAGGATCAGGTTGAAGGTGAAGAAAATGAAAATTCCCATGAGAGTGAAAATACCACTTTGACTATATGCAATCTGAATTTCAAGAACATCTCGAGACGAGATTTAGAATAAACAATCTGGAGGAGAAAACAATGGCACCAATGGTTCTGGGGGAGAAACAGGAGAGGGGGAGGTGGGGGAAAGTTACGGGTGGTGGTGTAAACAAACCCAGGGACAAGGGAACAACAAGTGATCTAAAATTGATGGTGAGGAGGGGATAGGATGCTTTGTGGAGCTTGATCAAGCACAATGTAGCCAAGAGGAATTAGTGAAACCTAAATGAAAGCCAAACATGATAGTGGGGCAAGAGGAAAGTGAAAGTAAATAGAGGAAAGAACTAGGAGGCAAAGGACATTTATAGAGGTCTAAATACAGGCGTGTACATGTGTAAATGTATTTATATATAACAATATGGAAATAGATCTATGTACAAATATTTATATGTCAACTATTAAGGTATCAGACAGATATTAGGCCTCTACTCAAGTACTCCTTCAACACAAGAATGCTTTGTTCTAATAACCTGACATTCTTTGATGCTCACCTTTCCAACAGGATCACAGAAGACAAAATGGGTGCATAAGCAAATGTGGTGAAGAAAGCTGATGGTGCCTGCCTGTCAAAAGATATAGCATCTGGGGTCTTAAAGTCTTGAAGGTAAATAAGTGGCCATCTAGCTCAGAAGCAACAAAGCCTACACAGAAGAAGCACACCAGCCTGTGTGATCATTAGGTGTCAATGGGATCAGGTATCAGGTATCAAAGACTCAGAACAAAAATTATATCATTGTGAATGAGGAGGAGTGCAGAGTGGAGACCCAAGGCCTATCTGTAGACAATTGGATATCCCCTTACAGAAGGGTCACAAGGAAGAGATGAGCCAGTCAGGGTGCAGTATAAGCACCAATGAAACATTCAACTTTCCTCTAGTTCTTTAATGCTTGCCCCCACCTCTGCTCTCCCCAATATCATGACCCCAATTCTACCTTACAAATCCGGCTAGACCAGAGCATGTACACTGGTACAGATAAGAACTCACAAAACAGGGAATCCAGGACAGATAAACTCCTCAGGACCAATAATGAAAGGAGCGATACCAGGAGGGGAAGGAGAAGCTAGGAGGAGAAAGTGAGAACCGATCATAATGATCTACATATGACCCCTCCCAGGGGGATAGACAACAGAAAAGTGGTTGAAGGGAGACAGCAATTGGTATAAGACATGGAGTTTAAAAAAATAAATTATCAAGAGTTCATGAGGAAGGGAGGAAAATGAGCTAATACCAAGGGCTCAAGTAGAAAGAAAATGATTTGAAAATGATGGCAACATATGTACAAATGTGCTTGACACAATGGATGGATGGATGGATTGTGATAAGAGCTGTAAGAGCCCCCAATAAAATGATTTTTAAAGGAACAAAACACAATTACCCTACTTCTAGGAATACAAACCTACAACCATAGGTTATTTTCAATATAAGAAAGAAAATTTAATTTAAAAAAATAAGAGAGATTTAAAGCATTGAACACTAATGACAGAACACCTGATGAGCCACAGCAAGATAGTATAAACCTTTGTATGCAGAATTCAAATGATTGTTCACTTTACAGAGTATTATAAATCAATTTATATACATTTATTTCAAGTTTGATAAAATAATTTATTTTCAGTAACATTCTGAAAAGACACACTTGTTTGTAATGTTTGTGAGGAATACCAAATATACTATACTGTCTATAAGGGTGGCACTGTCACTTAGGTGTTGGTTTGCTACCTGAAAGGTTGGTTGCTCAAACCTCCCAGCCATTCAACAGGAGAAAGCTAAGGCTTTCTGTTTGTATAAAGGTTTCCAGCCTTGGAATCCACAGGGACAGTTCTTTTCTATTCTATAGAGTCATCCTGCATCAGAATCTACTCAGCATCAGTGACTATACTGAATAAACCAGAATGAAGACGTCTGTGCAGGAAGAAATACAGCCAGAGTGCTCCTTAGAAGCAAAGATGGTGAGACTTCATCTTATTTACTTTGGACATGCTATCAAGACAGATCAATCCCTGGTAAAGGATATTACATTGGGCTAATGGGCCATTAAAAATGAGATAGAATCTCAACAAGATGGCTTGATACAGTGGCTGCAATAACAAGGTCAAACTTAGCACTAATTGTGAGAATGGCACTGGACTTGGCTCTGGTGCATTCGGTTGTACATAAGCTTGCTACAAGTAGGCACTCACCTGATGGTACTTAACAATAACAACAATATTCTGACTTCCATAAAACATTTATATTTATGGGATTATGGTATGCAGAATCTCACTGCTTATAATACAAATTCATTTGAGAATACTGTGCCCTCATCCTAGGCAGAAGATGGATAGTATAAAATTTTGTATGTTAGAATCTATAGTATTTCAGGATTTCTGGAACTAACACATCATTCGAAATAATTGTCTTGGTTTTGTGCCAATTTTAATTGTCTATTTGAAGAGAAATCCACTTTGAGTTGTTTTACTTCTTTTCAGTTAGATTTAGAATTCAATTGCTTTACTTTATACCAGCACAAATAGCAAGGTCGACTATATTTACAGCAAGTAGTCTCACCCCAGTGGCTCATCAAAATGATGCATAGTGCTAGTTTAAGAAAAAACATATTCCATGAAAACATCCCCCCCCCAAAAGACCCTACCTCTGTATCTGTAGGAACTCACAATCTGCAGCATGTGAAAATGAGCATGATAGAGTTACACATTGTTGATGAATTCTGGAGAAGGAGGGACACACCCCTTTTGGAGAATAACTGTTGTCATCAAGCTAATCTCAGCATTTCTTTGCATGATCAAGACTGCGTCTCACGTGTATGTCAGAGTCTATGCTAGTCAGATAGGCTTAGACAGCTGTGGGTTGTGTTAAAGAATGTCACTCTGAAGGATATTTTTCAGTACTTCATTTATGTAAGTCCCTTTATTAAAATAGTAATAAGAAGAAAATGACTTGTTGGTGCAGATTTTTCCACAATTGCTCAATTTCAACATTTAGCTGCAATAATTCTGGATTTTAAAAGCAATGCATATCACAGAGACCCAAGAATCTGGGAACTTACTATGAGGATGAATTTTAAATATGAGTGAATGGATATAGTATTTCCATGTTGTTTGAAGTGAATGAAGATGATCATAATATATGGAACAAGTAGCAGAAGATTGATACACATATCGAAGGCTTAGAATGGTAACATGAAGTATTCCATTACCTGCTCCCTAGAGAAGCAACCATAATTGATGAAAATTACTTTTCAAACTCCAAGCATGTATATAGGAAGATCCAAATTTTGCCATGAATAGAAAGAGTCTGTGGTCATGTGAGCAGGACCTGCACCCTTAAATACCACCACCACCACCCTCCCACGCAAGCTTAGCCAGCCAGAAGCTTCCCTGTGGGTTGATTTGGCCAATGGAGAAGAAATCTTTCTCTCCTCAACTTCCAGTGGATGCTAACAATATCTTCGTGATATGAGCAACCTTTCTCGCTTTCACCAGCTCTCCTCCAGGTGAGAGTGGATAAGAGATTGGGCTCCATTCCTCATGGAGCCTCTGCTCACAACCAAGTAGTCATCCCTCAGGCACCACAGGTGAAGAAGACGGAACCCTTCCTTACTTTGCTCCTTTGGAGAGTGGAGCTGCCACTCCAAGGGAGGCCAGCGGAAAGGACTAGAGATTAGTTTCCCACCCACTATTGTATTCTCCTGTAAAGCTGACAAATATTCCCTCCCTCTTTCCTAGAGTACCAAGAACAGAGAAATCTGTTTCTAATGGAGGCAAGCTTATTTGGGAAAGAGTGTGGAAGTTCAAAGCAAAGGAGTCATTAGGAATATTCAAAACTTTGTTGATAAGCTAGTGATTTCCCACCGGCAACAAGCCGAAACAAACTACGCTACCAAAGGTGACTAAGAAAAGAGTTTCAAAGAGCATTCCTGGGGTCAGAGCAAACTGGAACTACTAACCTCAAAAACTACCCTTGCCAAGGGCTCCACATTTAATTTAATCACTGTGATACCCTGGGGGGTCATGGGAAATAATAGCATAATCAGCTGGCAAGTAGTGGAGCCAAACAGCTGTGCGTAATATCAGCAGAGGTAGACAGCTAAAAAAGAGAAGGGGAAAGAGACCATGAATGATGACCTTGACAAAATCGCTATTATCTCACAGTAACGGGGCTGGTCCTCCAGACTGCCCAGAATCCACAGCGCAGGGGGCAGAGGCTTCAAGGAAACAATATGATGACGTCACTAAACAAACAATTACCCATGAACAAAAGAGGATCCTGGAGGAAGTGGGGCAGCTACAATCTATTACCTAAAATGTACCAAACCCAAACCAAACCCACTGCCATCGAATCGAATTTTCAGCAAAAATATCTGAGTCATGCAAAGAAACAAGAAAGTGAGATTCATGCTTGGGGAAAAGAGACGGCAACAGAAATAGCGTGTGATAGGCACCACATATGAGACTTGATAGACAAAAACCTCAAAGTAGCATAATAAGTATGTGATAAGCCGAAAGAAAGAAAAAACCCAAACACTGACATGGTGTCAACTCCAACCCATGTTGTTGATAGGTGCCATCGAGTCAGTCCCTTTGGGCAACAGAAAGAAACACTGGCTGGTCCTGAGCCGTCCTCAGAACTGTTGTCACAGTCCAACCCGATGTTGCAGCCACCATGTCAACACATCTTGAGGGTCTTTCTCGTTTCCAGTGCCCTTCCACTTGACCAAGGGTGAGGGCCCTTGCTAGACACTAGTTTCTCTTCACAACCAATCCAAAATACACGAGACCAAGTGTCACTATTCTTGCCTCTAGAAAGCATTCTGGCTTTACTGCTCCCAAGACAGATTTGTTGGTTCTTTTGGCCATCCATGGTGATTTCAATATTCTTTGCCAGAACCATAATTCAAATGCATCAATTCTCTGGTCTTCCTTATTCGGGGTCCAACTTTCACATGCATATGAGGTGATTCAGAAAAACAAGGCTTGGGTCCTGCTCACCTTAGTCCTCAAAGGAGCATCCTTGCTTTCCAACACTTTAAAGAGGTCTTGTGCAGCAGATTTCCCCATGTGATCACTTAACGACTATCTCCATGAGCACTGATTGTGGATCCAGGCAAGATCGAATTCTTGACTCTTCAGTCTTTTCTCTGTCTTCATGGTGTTACCTACTGATCCGGTGTGAAAACTTTTGTTTCCTTTACATTGAATTGGAAGCCATACAAAAGGATGCGATCTTTAATCTTTATCAGCTGGTGCTTCAAGTCTTCCTCACTGTTTATTCTCTGCAAATCACAGGTTGCTAATAAGCTTTGCTTTAAGCCTGATGCTGCATTCTTCTTACAGTCCAGTTACTCTGATTAGTTTCACAACATATGGAGTGAAGAAATATGATAAAAGGATACAATTCTGATACAAACCTTTCCTGATTTAAAACCATGTAGTATTCCCTTTTTCTGTTCACACAATTGCCTCTTGATCCATGTACACTTTCCACATAAACCTAACAGTGTTCTGGAATTGCCAGGCTTCTCAAGGTTACCCATAGTGTGTTATGATCTACACAGTCCATTGTGTTTGTTGCTGTCCACACAGTTCAATGCCTTTTGTAATTGTTGTGCTATAGCATATAGAAATGTTCTCATGACAATAGCATATTGAATTGCAATATACAAGGGGGTTTCAAAATGTTTATGGGAAAAATTCCATGATCTTTAATTCCACTTTTTGAAGCGCCCTCATATTTGGCAATAGCAGCACAACAGTGGTAGGTTTGAAAAAGCTGCAAGAAAGTGAAACCAGATAGTAACTTTAATCTTTAAAACCAAATGGAAGAGAGCTAAAAATGGAAAATAAACTAAAACATATAAAAAAAAATAAAAGCGAAATTCCATAAACATGTATAATCTTCTCTATGGTACATTAGTGTCTCCTTGGACCTTTTGGACTATATTATATTATCTTCTAATCTATATAGTATTTTTTTAGAATTATCAAAATGTTCTAAAATGGATTGTGATTGTGGCTGTACAATTTTGTGGTAGTCTAAAAACCAATGCATAACATATCTTGTTTATTAGGTGTACAAAAAAAGTTTATTAGGTGTCTATATAATTCAATAAATATTATATATATATGTATAAAATACATTTCATTATTCAAATATACTTCCACAAACAATGATTTGCATAGATTAAAAGAATTATATTTTATGAAAATATTAGTCTCTTGAGCGTAATTTCACATAAACTTTTTGGTTATTATTTATCTGAAATGCTGTTCAAAAATCCTATACCGGATAAACAAGCGGCCATCTAGCTGAGAAATGAGAAACAACAAAGCCCACATGGAAGAAGCACACCAGCCTGTCCTGACTCAATTGCTGAAGACAAAGGACGTGCATAAGCAAATGTGGTGAAGATAGCTGATGGTGTCTGGCTATCAAAATATATAGCGTCTGGGGTCCTTAAAGGCATGAAGATAAACAGGCAGCCATCTAGCTGAGAAACAAGCCCATATGGAAGAAGCACACCAGCCTGTGAGATCACAAGTTGTCGAAGAGATCAGGTATCAGGCATCAAAGACTAAAAAAACAAAAATCATAACATTGTGAATGAGGGGTTGTGTGGAGTGGAAACCCAGGGCCCATCTCTGGGAAACTGGACATCCCCTTGCAGAAGGGCTGCAGGGAGGAAAGGAGCCAGTCAGAGTACAGTGTAGCAATGATGAAACATACAATTTTCCTCTAGTTCCTAAATGCTCCCCCCTCCCCACTATCATGATCCCAATTCTACCTTACAAATCTGGCTGGACCATAGGATGTACACTGGTACAGATAGGAACTGGAAACACAGGGAATCCAGGACAGATGACTCCTTCAGGACCAGTGGTGAGAGTGGCAATACTGGGAGGGTGGTGGGGAAGGTGAGGGAGAAAGAGGGAACAGATTACAAGGATCTACACATAACCTCCTCCCTGGGGGACTGACAGTGGAGAAGTGGGTGAAGGGAGACATCGGACGGTGTAAGATATGGCAAAATAATAAGTATTTATAAATTATCAAGGGTTCCTGGGGGATGGGGGAGTGGGGAGTGGGGAGGGAGGGGGAAAATGAGGAGTTGATACCAAGGGCTCAAGTAAAAAGCAAATGTTTTGAGAATGATGAGGGAAACAAATGTAAAAAAGTGCTTGACATAATGGATGTATGTATGGATTGTGATAAGAGTTACACAAGCCCCCAATAAAATGATATTTTAAAATCCTATACCGAACAAAAAAAGTTATAATTATTTTTTTAACTTTTTAAAGATAGGTGTGATCAAGCATCTCGGAATCAACATAAAGTCCTGTGCTGGAACTCATTAATTGCAGCCTTTGAATGGTCCCCCAAGGAATGGAGCTTTATAACCCTAATCCTTATCAGTTTATTTTCATATTACACAAATTGCTGTAAGAATAGTGTATATTTTCTAAGACCTATAAAATGAGATTTTAAGCAAATTTTATAGCTTGCCATGCCAGCTACCAGAGGTTTCAGAATATTTCTTTTCATTTATTTATAATTGAACACAGAGATACAGGCCTAACTCAGGAGCATCACAGGTGTAAGGTCCAGACCACCACAATAAAGTGAGCGTAGCAATTCAGTGAATCACATAGGAACATTTATGAAATTTATGTTTATAATATGATGTAGTCTGTCAAATGTTTAATAACATTATGGAAACGTTTGGAAGATTGTAAGTCACTAATATGTGACACAGAGACATGAAGTGAGCATATGTTATTGGAAAAATGGCCAGTAGATTTGCTGAACATAACGTTGCTGTAACTTTTCAATTTGTATGTGTGTGTAAGTTGGGATAAAGTGAAATGCAATAAAATGAGGTATGTCTATAGTCATTAAATAAAATATAAATGACAGCAGTATATAAGGGTAACAGTGAGAAGCTAAGTTATTTTTCCTTTGGTAAGTAACTATTTATAAATAAATACACATTCATTTATATTTGTATATGTATATGTAATATTAGTATAATTATGTTTACCTATTTTCCTTCATATATTTATAAATATATTCTTAGATACACACACACACACACACACACACACACACACACACACACACAAATATATCCAGGTCGTTGAGCTAATGAGAGATGTTATGGTATAAACAGTTCTGTTCTGTCACTCCTCTAAACAAGTTTTGTTCACTTTGGTGAAGATCATATATAGTTTGGGTTTTTTCCCCTGGATATCTTTAGATTATCGTATAGATGAGTAAAATTCTTGAAAAAAAGAATTATTATTTTTTTCAAGAAAAGGTTATTAAATGCCCTGTCTAGTGTGGGTTATACCCACTTCTTGTTTTTGCAGTATTTTAAAAACCCTATTTCCAAAAAAATAAAAAACACTGCCATAAAGTTGATTCCTACCCTATCTAGGGTTTCTGAGGCTTTGTAAATCATTATAGGATCAGATAGCCGTATCTTGTCTGGAAGAGAAGCTAATGAATTTGAACCCCTGATCTTGCCATTAGCATTACCTTGCCATTGCTTATCTGACATTGCCACCAGGGCTCTTTAGAAAATGGAAAGTAGCCTTATTGTTTACTGAACTGATCCTGGCGTGTTTAATCTGTTAACTCCCTTAATAAGCCCCTGACTCCTGAATATTGATGGTGAGTTCTGTGTGGCCATTGCAAAACATTATTAAACCCACACAGAAGGAGAGTGTTGTGGGAGAACTGGTTGGTGTCAGATAGAAAGAAAAGGAGAGAAGATTGAAGATGTCCAGGTACTGTGTTTGGCAGGGTTGACTAGAGAAACAAATCAGTGACACTCACATATGTGTCAGAGAGAGCTTTATAACAAGAAGTAATTATATATCAAGCAAACATGCCAGCTCAGTCTAGATGAAATTCACAGGTCGATACCACTACATAAATCCCTCTTCAGACCCACACAGCTATATGCAATGATGGAGAATGCAGGAAGATCACAGGTGTAGCCTTGTGGATCCGATGGCGGTGAATGCATCTCCAGGACTCCAGCAGGTCTCAGAGTGACTTGTTGGCATGAGGGTGAAGGCAGAGAGACAGGGAGGAGGTCCCCAGGACTCTCCCGAGGCAGCCCTGATTGGTTCAGTAAACAATAAGGCTACAGTCATTAGTCCACAACAGTGCTTCTCCTTTGCTAGCAGCCAAGTGTCTCTCTCTAGTCCTCTGCCTCTCAGTCATGTGGTGCCATGGCTGCTGCCTCCGTGGGCCAAGAAGGTCACTTGTTGCTCTCCTTCATCATCTCAGTCTCATGCTGCTCCTTTGCTCATCTCATGATCTCTTTATCCCAGTCTTTGGTGCTTCTAGACTTGGTTTCCACTACATCAGACAGAGATCTGTGTGGCAGTTACATAATCTCCTGTCAACTTGTGAAGAGGTAGAGTCTAGCCTGACAACCAGGTCATAGACAATGAGGCCTCAGTGGGGGCATGGCCTTCTTCTGTGGATTCTGGGAACTCCTGTCTTCCTCCCTGGAGGTGGGACGCACACTCTGGTACACATTCCTCTAGACAAGCTACATGGAGCTACACTGATGGAGCTGGAGAAACTGGCACGTGGAGACCCCTGCCGGCAGTGAGAGGCTTCCACTGCCACTGGATCCACAGACTTTCCACCCACTGGCCCGTGATATTCCTGAATTCAGCATCATTGCATGTGTTGTGGGAGTCTGAAGAGGAATTTATAGACTGGTATCAGACATATGGGTTAATGTCGGACTTAGGGACTTGATCTGGACTGGGCTAGGATGTTATCTTAATATACAATTACTCTTTATATAAAACTCTTTTTTATCAGACACACACACACATACACACACAAAGGAAATGGAAATAATGCATATCATTCTTAACTACAGAAATATTTATGGATTTTTGTCTGGTGGAATTGTATTATTGCTGGACAGATGATACTGGCCAATTTAGTATCTATTAATAAATTCATTTAGCACTTCTGAACGTGTTTTCACACACACATGCGGTTAAGCTAAAAAGTGTTTATTTTAAAAAGTATTGACACGTGGGTTCTAGTTGATATGTGCACACTTTTATTACAGATAAAACCTTTTTAAACACATGTCTGTGATCACTGGGAGACTGCAGACAAATTATCTCAGAAGTGCACTTGTTTGAGTCTTTTTAGCGTACTGCTTGAAAAATGAAAGATCTAATCAAAACAGAGGAGCCCTCATGGTGTAGTGGTTATTTGTTGGGCTGCTACTAGCAAGGTTAGCAGTTCAAAACCACCAGCTGTTCCAAGGGAGAGATATGAAGCTTTCTACTCTCATAACGAGTTATAATCTTGGAAACCCAAAAACCCTGTCCTATAGGGTCTCGATAGGTAAGAATCGATTCAACGGCAGTAAGTTTAATCAAAACAGGGACTTCCAATAGGGATGTGATGAGCCAGTTTAATTCAAGGCAGAGAAGTCAGCTCAGATTGGCATGAAGAGTGTTTTAGGACTATGAAGATGTAATTTTGATAGATTTTCTTGACGTATACAGGACAATCACAGGGGATTATTATAAAAACCTTTAAAAAATTAACAGTTTTATTGGCATGATTCACATACTATGCAATTCAATGATTTAACTATATTAAAAAGTTGTGTTATCTTTTTTTTAAGTTGTGTAATCTTTATCACAATCAATTTTATAACATTTTCTTTATCTTCTTTTAAAAAAAAATCATTTTACTGTGGGCTCTTACATCTCTTATGACAATCTGTACATACATCCATTGTGTCAAGTACATTTGTACATATGTTGCCATCATCATTTTCAAAATATTTTCTTTCTACTTGATTTCTTGGTATCAGCTCATTTCCCCCCCTTCCCCACACTCATTCCCTCATAAACCCTTGATAATTTATAATTTTTGTTTTTCATGTCTTACACCGACCTCTGTCTTCCTTCATCCACTTTTCTGTTGTTCATCACCCAGAGAGGGGACCATGGGTTGATCATGGTGATGTTTCCTCTTTCTCCCCACACCTTCCCAGTACCCTCAGGTATTGTTACTCTCGTTATTGGTCCTGAGGGGTTTATCTGTCCTGGATCCCTGTGTTGTGAGCTCTTATCTGTACCAGTGTACATGCTCTGATCTAGCCAGATTTGTAAGGTAGAATTGGGGTCATGATAGTGGGGGTGGGGGGCAACATTAAATAACTACAAGAAATTTGTGTGTTTTATGGGTGCTATACTGCACCCTGACCGGCTGTCTCTTCCTTGTGACCCTTCTGTAAGTGTATGTCCAATTGTCCACAGATGGGTTTGGGTCTCCACTCCATGCTCTCCCTCATTCACATTGATATGATTTTTTTTGTTTTGGGTCTTTGATGCCTGATACCTGATCCCATCGACACCTCATAATCAAACAGGCTGGTGTGCTTCTTCTGTGTGGGCTTTGTTTCTTCTCAGCTAGATGCTCGCTTGTTTATCTTCAAGCCTTTAAGACACTAGATGCTAAATATTTTGATAGTTAGACACCATCAGCTTTTTTCACCACATTTGCTTATGTGCCCATTTTGTCTTCAGTGATCCTGTCAGGAAGGTGAGCATCACAGAATGCTGGGTTATTAGAACAAAGCATTCTTGCATTGAAGGAATACTTGAGTAGAGGCCTAATATCTCTCTGATACCTTAATAATTAACATATAAATATATGTACAAAGATCTATTTCCCTATTGTTATATATGAATATATTTACATATGTATATGCCTGAATTTACACCTCTGTAAATATCCTTTGCTCCTAGTTCTTTCGTCTATTTCCTTTTACTTTCCTCTTGTCCCACTATTCTGTTAGACTGCCCTTGGTCAAGCCCCACCAGGCATCTTATGCCCTCTTTGCCATCGAGTTTAGATCACTGTTTTTCCCTTGTTCTAGGGTTTGTTGACACCCCTCTTCCTTTCCCATGCCTCCCCGGGTCCCATGTTCCTCCAGAATCATTGGTCCTGTTGTGTTCTCATCGGATTGTTTATCCCAACTATCCTATCTAGATAAACATGCAGAGACAATAATAAGCACAAAAACAAGACAGAGCAAAACAAAACAACAAAAGAAAACAAAATAACAAAACAAACAAAAAAACAACAAAAAAAGAAAACCCTATAAAAAATTCTAGGTCTGTTTGTTGATCTTTGGGAGTGTTTTCTGGTCAAGTCTGATGGGGTGCCACACCCTGGCCCTACAGTCTGTTTTGGAATTCCTTGGGGACTTTATGGCTTTGCTCCCCTTGCTGCTCTGTTGTACGCCTTTAGTCTTTCACCCCAGTGTGGTGGGGTCAGATTGGGCACAATTCCTCCACTATGTCTTCAGTGTGTCCCCCATAGTGCTATGGGTCAGTGAGGGACATTGTGTTTTGTGGTGGGGCAAACCCTACGGTCCTCTCTTTGCATTGGCTGCTCTGAGCAGGAATATTGTCCTTGGGGCTTGGTGGGCCAAGATGTGTTCCATTCTCCTTCCCATTTAGTTTGCTCCTGATCAGGTGTGCCCTCTTCCTGAGCTGTGGCTTCAGTGCTGTCCTCTGAAGTGCAGTTTTCTGAGGGGGAGAAAGGGTGTCCATGTAGTTGGACTAGGAGCCGCCCCCGCAGACCTCTCTGTTGGGTCCCTGCTTCATGCTCGTATGTTGCATTCATGTTTTGGCATACCAGGTTGAAGTCTGGTCCTTCTCTCCCTTTCCTGTGGAGATAGATATAAACAACACCCTCCACTGCTCCCCATTACCCATGTCTTTATTTTTTTATTTTTCTTTATTTTCCCCTCCTTTTTAGTTGGCTGTCATATGTATCCCTGCATTGGGACTGGCCCCTGCCACAGTACCTGGACCTCACCCCAGGAATATATGTATACAGTACCTTTTCCCCTATTCCCCTTTTGCCTTTTTAAGCTTACCTCAGTGGATTCATGTTGTGCTTGTCCCTTTGTGCTTGGCTTACTGCGCTTAGCATAACTTCCTCCAGTTCTTCTCATGAGGCAATGTGCTTCATGCGTTCATCACTGCTTTTTAAGGATGTGTAGTACTCCATTGTAGGTATGTACCACAATTTTTAAATCTATTTGTCAATTGATGGAAATTTGGGTTGTTTCCAACTCCTTTGCAATTGTGAACTGTGCTGTGATGAACATTGGAGGACAGATGTCTGGCCATGGTTTGTTTCTTGCCTCTTCTGGGTATATGCCCTGTAGAAGGATTTCTGGGTCATATGGTAGCTTGATTTTCATCTGTTTTAGAAAATGCCAAATCGATTTCCATAGTGGCTATACATACCTTCTGGTCCACCAGCAGTGGATGAGAGTTACTGTCTCACCACAGCCCTCCAACACTTGTTGCTTTCTGTTTTTTTGAATTGGACTATCTTTGAGGATCTTAAGTGGTATCTCATAGTTGTTTTAATTTTCATTTCTCTTATAGCTAATGATTGTGAACATTTCTCATGTTTATTGGCCATTCAGATTTATGCCCTTGTGAACTTCACTTCAGGTCCTTTGCTATCCTTCTCAGTAGGTAATTAGGTGGGTTTTTTTTGTAGATTTTAGTAATAAGGCCTTTATCTGATGTGTTATTGCTAAAGATGTTTTTGCAGTGTGTGGACTCTCTTATGAAAATTATCTTGGTGAATTCTTTCGATGTACACAGGTGTTCTATCTTCAGAATATCCCAATTGTCAAGTTGTGCCCTCTATGTATTTGTGTCCTTCCCTATTTCTGATAACCTATGTATTCCCTGCACCAAAGTTCTCAGGATTATCCCAGTTCCCTCATTGATATTCACAATAGTTTGGGGTTTTACCTCAAGGCTTTTGATACACATGGAATTAATTCTTGTGCATGGAGTGAGGTAAGGGTCTTGTTTCATTTTTCTGCAGGTAGATATTAATTTTCCCCAGCACCACTTGTTGAAGAGGGCATCAGCTTCCCATTTGATATTTTTGAAGGACCCTTATCAAAGATCAGTTGACTGTATGTGGATGATTTTATTTCTGGGTATTCAGTTCTTTTCCAATGGTCTGAGTATTTGTCATTAAACCAATACCACACTGTTTTGACCACTATGGTTGAATAATAGGTGCTAAAGTCAGGTAAAGCAAGCCCTACCCCTGTGTCCTTCTTCTTGAGCAGTTCTCTGCTAATTCTAGGCTTCTTCCCTCTCCATATGAAGTTGGTAATCAGTTTTCTCCAATTCTTTGAAGAAAGATGATGGTATTTGTGTCGGGATAGCATTAAACTTATACAATGCCTTGGACAGAACTTACATCTTTACTATAATGATTCTTCTGATTCAGGAGCATTGAATATTCTTCCATTTGTTGAGGTCACTCAGTTTCTCGTAATAGTGTTCTGAAGTTTTTCTCATACAAATCTTTTGGGTTTTTTTAGTCAGGTATATCCCTAGATATTTTAATTTGTGCTTGGCTATTACCTTTTGATCCCCTCTTGTGGTCTTGTCCAATGTATATAATAGTCCGATAGACTTGTGTTTGTTGATCTTGTATCCTGCCACTCTGCCATATTTCTCTATCGCTTTTAGCATTCCTCTTGTAGAGCTTTTGGGACTTTCCACATATAAAATCATATCTTCTACGAATTATGATAGTTTCACACCTTCCCCAGGCTAATCCCTTTGATGTCTTTTATTTACCTTATGTTGTTAGCTCTTACCTCCCTTTTTTCGGTAGGATTGTATTTGTTTTTCTCCATTGACTGCCACGTTGGCTGTTGGTGTTTCATATATGGCTTGTATTATATTGAGAATTTTTCCTTCCATTCCGTTCTTCTTGAGTGTCTTAAACAGGAATTGGTGTTGGATGTTGTTGAATGCTTTCTCTGCATCTATCAATAGTATCATGTGTTTCTTATAATGTTCATGTCAATGTAGCCAAATAACACTAATGGTCTTTCATATGTTGAACCATCCCTGCATCCCTGGTATGAATCCCACTTGGTCATGGGGAATTATTTGTTTTACATACTGTTTCATTCTATTGTCTGATATTTTGTTAAGGATTTTTGCATTGATGTTCATTCAGGATATTGGTCTGTAGTTCTCAATTCTTATGAGATCCTTGCCCAATTTAGGTATCAGAGTTAGACTAGCTTCATAGAAAGAGTTCTGGAGTTTGCCATATTTTTCTATGTTCTGGAAGAGTTTGTGTAGGATTGATATCAGTTCTTCCCTGAATGCTTGGTAGAATTCTTTTATGAAGCCATCTAGCCTGCGGGATTTTTTTTGTTGATAATCCTTTGATAACCTTGTCTATTTCTTCTATTGCTAAGGGTCTGTTCATATTCTTGATATCCATCTGGGATAGTCTGTGGAGGGATTCTTTTTCCAAGTATTTGTCCATGTCTTCCAAGTTGTTGAATGCATTGGAGTATAGGCCTTGGTTATACTGTGCAATTATCCTTTTGGTTTCATTAGTGTCTGTTGTAATTCACCTTGTTTCATCCCTCATCCTTTCTATTGAAATTTGTTCCTTCCTTTCTCTGGATAGGTTTGCCAGCAGTCTGTTGATTCTGGTAATCCTTTCAAAGAACAAACTTTTAGCACCATTATTTTTTTCCCAAAGTTTTCTTGTTTTCCCTATCATGAATCTCAGCCTGATGTTTATTATTTCTTTTCTTTTGCTATTAGGATTTTCCTGTTGACTCTGCTTTAATTGCTGTAAGTTTTGTGCCAGCATATAAGTCTATCTTCCTTTTTCATGTGTGCATGTATTGCTATCCAACTTACTCTGGTAACTGGCTTTGCTGTGCCACTAGTTTTGGTACATTGTATTCTCTTCTTGGTTTCTAGAAATTGCCTAAATTCATCTCTAATCTGGGCCAGTCCCCACTCCTTTTGCAAGAGTTATTTATCCTCCACTTGTTTGCCCTTGTTTTCGTAATCATCCTTTGGTTGATTCCAGCCTTATGGCATAGTGGTCAGAGACAGAAGTTTGTATGATCTGTATATGCTTGAATTTACACAGATTCTACTTGCGTCCCAACATGTGGTCTATCTGCAAGTATTCGCCATGTAATATTGAAAAGAATGTGATTTTTTTTGCATTTGTATTGAGAGCTCTGAAAATATCTCTCAGGTTAAGTCATCTAGTTGTAATATTTAGATCTGTAGCCTCATTGTTAACCTTCTTCCCTGTAATCTATTTTTCTCTGAGAGGAGTACATTAGTGTCACCTACTCTAATTGATGAGCCTGCAATTTCTTTTTTCATCTTTTGAAGTGTTTGATTGATGAATTTTGCAGGTCTGTTCTGGTGAGTATGTGTTTAATGTACTCACATGTTCTTGGTCTACTGTTTCTTGAGCATTATAAAAGTGCCCCTCTATATCTCTTGTTATTGTTTGCTTGGACTTTGAGATCAATTTTATCTGAGATGAGGATTGCAACGCTGATTTTTTTGGGAATTACTATTTGCTTGGTATGCTTTTCTCCAGCCTTTGATTCTTAGCCTATTTTTCTCTTTAATCTTGAGATATGTCTCTTGTAGGCAGCGGATCGAGGGTTTGTGTTTTCTAATTCAGTCTGCTGGCCTCTGCCTTTTGATTGCTGATTTAGTCCATTGATATCCATGGTTATTACATTCATCTGTGGACTCTATGATGGCATCTTGTACCTTTTGTGTTGGGTGTTTTCCTACCTCCCTTTCTTATCTGTGCGTTGTGCATGGTTCAATATTACCTTCCTTCCATCGTTTGACTACTGCTACTTTGGGTACTGTTTTCTTGTTGTTGACCTCTGGTTGGAATTGTTTTATGTGGCAGTCTCTAATTTGTGCTTGGTGAGTGTTGTTGTTCTCCCCATACTGGGTTGGCAAGGATCTTTTGAAGGGCTAGGGTTCTTTAGTTTATTCTTTGAGTTTTTTCCTTTTCTGTGAATACTCAGTTCTCCTTCTATCTTGATAGATAATTTTGCTGGAAAGAGTATTCTTGAGTTTGCATTACTTTCTTCCAATTTTCAGAATACATTACTCGACTTCTTCTTCATACTGTCTGCGGATAGATCTGAGCATATTGTTATTTTTGTGCCTTTATAGGTGACTCTATTTTTTCCCCTAGCTGCTCTTATGATATTCTTTTGTGTTAGTCCGGGTAGACTAGAGACACAACTTCATGGACACTGATATGTGTATAAGAAAGAGCTTTGTATACAAGAGCAATTGAATATTGAGAAAACATCCCAGCCAATTCAAGAGATCAATTGAATATTGAGAAAACATCCTAGTCAAGTCAGGATCAAGCCCATAAGTCTGATATTAGTACATATGTCTGATACCAATTTATAAATTCCTCTTCATACTCATGAAACACATGCAATGATGACAATCACAGGCCAGTGGATAGAAAATATTTGGATCCAGTGGTGTTGTATGTATCTCAGTGGTGGCAGGGGTCTGTCTCCACATGGCTTCTCCAGTTCCCAGGGCATGAGGGTCTATCAGCATAGTGCCTTGTCTCTTGTAGTTGAGAGTTTCCAAGGGATTGAGAAGAGAGAGAAAGAAGAGACATATCTCCCATCTCCAAGGAGTTTCCAGAATTCTCAGAAGGCTATGCCCACACAGAGGCCTCATTTAAAGACTAGAGTTCACCCCTTCCAAAATTGACACCAGATTACCACACAGGGGTCTCCACAGGGCTCCTTCACTTCCAGGGATCTAGCATAGCTTTATGTATCTTGTCAGCAAGCATCCCTCATAGGGAGTGAGCATGTGTCCAACCTCCAATGAACTATTTATCCAGTTAGTGCCTCCAAATGAGGTTATCAAGCTGTGACCTGTTTGACAGGTTAAACTCCACACCTTCACTCTAAAGTCTCAAATTGATACCAGATTATGTAACTACCACAGTCCTTTTCCTCAAAGTTGGATAGTTTAACTATTATATGCCTTGTGATTTCTTTTTGGGATTCAGTCTAGTTATTGTTATTTTGACCCCCTGAATGGTTGCCTGGTTTTTATTCATTAAGCTATTGAAGTTTTCCTCTAAGAATTCTCTTGCTATTACCTAAATACGTATCTCCCATAACCCTTTGCTCCAAGGTCCCTGTGAACAACTGCTCACCCGTGTGTGATCAGTCTGCTAAGTGCCCCCTTCATGGCTCGTGACAAACCTGGTGCTTATGCTAGTAATGAGAGCCTGCGACTGGTTTGTGCACAGGTACCTTGAGTAGCTCCCTACCACACTATGGCACTTGGGTGCCAGCCTGAGCTGCATGAGATTGGCCTGCTCAGAACCACCCTTGCTTCACAATATCATCCACCCCCTCCCCAATGGAGAAAGCCACCCATGTCACCCTCCAAAGAGACAGCTCCAGCTATTGAGAGAGAGAGTCAACCCCAATGAGATAGAGACACAGCTTGGACCTGTAACACAGTTGGATTGCCATCCTTAGAATTATTCCTACTATACTCTGAGAAAGAAATCACAGGGCTGCTAGACTCCCAGGAAAATCTCATCCAGCTCCAACAAAAGCCCCTCAGAGATCAACCTAAATCAGCAGCCACTACAAGAAAGGAAGAGAAACAAAACACAATGTCTGAAGAGAACATTAACCTAGTGATGTACATAGAAGAAGCAGACTTTAAACTGCCATAGAAAGAAATCTTAAGTATGCTGCTTAAAGTCATACAGGATATGAGGGAAGCAATACAAAAATAGATGAAAAAATAGAGGATAGAGTTCACTTACTGGAGAGAAATACAAGAGTTAAGGGAAAACACAGCAGAAGCAAAGTAAACAGTAAAAGATCTTAGCAACATTCTGGAAGAGGTGGAGAATCATATCAGCATCTTTGAAGATAGCCAAATGGAATTCAACAACATGAAAGACAATCAAGAAAGATAACAAAGAATTTGAAGAAAACCTAAGAACAATGGGCGATGCTATGAAGAGAAACAATATTCAAGTAATTCATATACCAGAGCAAGACAATGAAATAATCAACTGCCAAGATAGTGAGGGAATTCCTGGAGGAAATCTTCCCCAATTAATGAAGGAGAGGACAATTAAGAAAGCAGAGAGGACACTCATTAGACTGAACCCAAAAAAGAACACTCCACTGCATATAGGACTCAAATTACCCAACTTTGAGGAAAAGGAGAAAATCATAAGAGCACCTAGAGAAAAATATGCAGTCACCTATAAGGGCAATCAGATTAATAATATGCTCAGACTTATCATGAAAAAGAGGAAGGATGGAGTAGTTTCAAAACTGAAGGAGAATAAACGTAACCCAACAACCCTTTATCCCCCCAAATTCTGCATTAAAATTGATGTAGAGGTAAGGGTTTTTGCAGATCCAGAAAAATTTAGAGAATGCATAAAAACCAAACCAAAAAAAACCTAACCCTTCAAAAATTACTCCCCAACTTACTTTGGGCAGAAAACCAATATCCATAGAGCAGAAACATAAGACCACCACATTGTGTAACACTATCCAGAAGTCAGAGCACCAAAAGCAATGCCTAAGATATCTTTGACCCAACAGTGAAATGAAGGCAAGAATGAATATCCTCACACATATATAACACACTGCTTTAGAGGCAGGGAGGTAAATGTCTATCACAATAGGTTTGAGATGACAGAAAATAATCCACAAATGGATGCAATAACTCTGAATGTCAATGGTCTGAAATCGCCCATCAAAAGATAAAGGGTAGCAGACAGGATTAGAAAATAAAACCCAACAATCTTGTCTGCAAGAGATACGCATCAAGCTCACAGACAAAAAAGTTTGAGGATGAAATGTTGGCAGATGGTATATCAAGTTAATGGCAATCCAAAAAAAGCTGTAGTTGCAAATCTAATCTCTGACAAAATGGATTTCAAGGTGCAGGACATAACAACAGATAAGTATGGGCATTCTATAATACTTACGTGATCAGTAGACCAAGAGTTAGTGAGCATAATAAACATTCACGCACCCTCTGAGAGACCTGTGAAATACGTCAATCAAATCCTCCAAAAAATGAAAAAAGAAATCACAGGATGGACAATTATAGTAGGAGACTTCAATAAACCAGTCAATGAGAAGGATATATTAACTGGAAAGAAGCCCAACAAGAAGGCTTCAGAACCAAATTCTACAATTAGGCAACTTGACCTGATAGATTTAGTCAGAGCGCTCCTGCAAACTGCAAAAAATTCACATTCTTTTCAAGGTCACAATGCACATATTCAAAAAGGGCCACATTCTGGGACACAAGTCAAGTTTGAGCAAATTCAAACATTCAAACTTCCTTCTCTGGCCAGTATGCCATAAAGCCAGAAATCAACAAAAGAAAGATTAAAAAAAACAAGGGCAACTACTTGAAGGACTGCGTTAGTCTGGGTATGCGCTGATGATCCAGAAGAGGAGGATATTGAGCCCCTAGAAACAATTGACCCACCCCAGTCAATAGATCCACCCCTTGCCAACTTGACACCTGTACATAATTCTTTAGCCTCATGATTGCAATTAAGTAACACCTATACCTTAATCCTATAATCCTGTGAATATGTTCCCCCACCTATGAAAGTTTGTAAGCCAACCACTTCATGCCTTTATCCCCCAATTTTGGGTATTCTATAGATATACTGCCTACTTACATCAACCCAGTGCTCTGAGGAGACTATCATATATTTCGACATGAAGAAATCTTCATTCCAGTTGGAACCTTGTGAAGTCTGCATCCATAAGCAAAGTCAAATCTAGACACACCATCCATAAAGTTAGCAACAATATGCACTCATTCACAGGCTCAAAAATATCCATCTGGTTGGGTTCTAGTCAACTCAATGTGGGCTGCCTCACTCAGCCTCCACAGGGTTCCCATTGGTCGCCTTGCCTTTAGAGCATGGGCTCTCACCAATACTCAACAAGCCTAGCTCCCTCTTGCTAGGTCATGAACTTTAGATCAGTAAACCTGCTCTTGTCTTTTCCTCTTTTTCCTGTAAACTAAGTCCACAGGTGTCGGTGGCCAAACTCAACTTCTCCAGTAGCCCAATCCTGGTACCAAAATTTATTGATTGGGGTAGGTCAATTGTTTTTAGGGGCTCAATAGCCTCCTCTTCTGGATCACCAGCCCATATGTTCCCATCCCATGTTTCAGGGTCCCAACTTTTTCCTATCAATGCCCTCACCTTGGTATCAGACACTGCTCTAGATCTGCAATTCAGCTGACGCTGTAATTCAGCCACTCGCATAATGAGACTCTGGACCTGGTCCTTCTTACAATGGAAAGTTTGATTAAGGAGAGGGATGGTTTCAGAACCTCAGAAGCACGCCTCAGGTGCCGACTAACAGATTTGAAAGCTTCTGTCTGTGCTAAAAAGGGGAGCCTTCTCTCCTCTAGTAATGAAGCTGACATTGCTGAGAACTATGGAAATTACAATGGACCCCAATGAAATTAAAAGACTAATTAATCACACAGTAATATGAAGGAGTGTACTCCAAGGAATATAATAACTTGGAAGACGTACAAATACCTGGAAAAACAAACCATCCCAGATTATCTCATATGGACATCAAGAACTTGAACAGACACATAGCAAAAGAAGAAATAGATAAGGTTATTAAGGAACTACCAACAACAAAAATGCCCTGGCCTAGATGGCTTCACAGGAGAATTCTACTAAGTATTCAGGGAAGAGCTGACACCAATTCTACACAAACTCTTCTAGAAGATAGAAAATGACTGTAAACTCCCAAACACATCCTATGAAGCTGTCATAACCTTGATACTGAAAGCGGGCAAAGATCCAACAGGAATAGAGAATTAGAGGCCGATATCTTTAATGAACATAGATGCAAAAGTCTTATAAAATCTTGGCTAATAGAGTACAAAGTATATAAAAAGAATAATTCATCATGACCAAGTGGATTCCTACCAGGGATGCAGGGATGGTTCAACATCTGATAATCCATCAATATTATCTACCAGATAGAGAATAAATGGACAAGAACCAAATGATAATATAAATAGATGCTGAAAAAGAATTAGACAACATTCAACACCCATTCCTAATTAATACATTCAAGAATATAGGACTGGAAAGAAGTTACCTCAATATAATTAAAGCTATATATGAAAATCCAACAGCCAACAATCAATGGAGAAAAGACAAAAACATTCCAACTGAAAAAGGGAACCAGACAAGGATACCTCTTTTCTCCACTTTTATGCAGCATTGTCCTGGAGGTTCTAGTTAATAATATAAGGCAATGGAAGGATGTCAAAGGTTAATGTTTGGGAAAAGAAGAAGTGAAATTATTATTTGCAGATGATAAATATCCCATGCTCATGGATCAGTAGACTCACTATTGTAAAACTGTTAATTTTACCTAAGGCACTATATAGATTCAATGCAATCCTGATACAAATACCAGAATAATTTTTCAAAGAAATGGGAAAACTGACTATGGAAAGGGAGGAAGCCAAGACTTGGCAAATAATTACTCAAGAAGAAAAATAATGTGGGTGTACTTGAATTTCCTGACTCTAAAACATATTATACAGCCACAATTGGCAAAACAGCATAGTACTGGTATAATGATAGCTATTTGGACAAAGGGATAAGAACAGAAAATCCAGAAATAAAAACAGCAGAATACAGATAACTGATCTTTAATAAGGGCCCCAAAATATCAAATGGGAAACAGTTGCCCTTTTTAACAAATGGTGCTGGAAAAACTGGATATCAACCTGCAGAAGAATGAAACAAGACCCTTACTTCACACCATACACAAGGACAAATTCAAGGTGGATCACAGATCTCGAGGTAAAACTCAAAACTGTCAGGATCATCAATGAAAAACTTTGGACAAAACTAAGAACCTTAGCACAGGGAATACACAGGCTACCAGTAATAATGAAGGATACACACCCAGAAGAAGATAAAATAGATATGTGGGACATGATAAAGATAAAATACTTGTGCACAGCAAAAGATTTCATCAAGAGAGCAATAAGAGCGCCCACAGACTGGGATAAATTATTTAGTAATGACATATGAGACTAAATATTCTTACTCAAATCAACAGAACTCTCAACAGCAACAGCAACAACAACAACAAAAACCCTGAGGAAGTGGGCAAAAGACTTGAACAGAAGATTCACAGAGGAATCCCAAATGGCCAATAAACATATCAGAAAATGTTCCAAATCATCACCCATCTAGGAAATGAAAATCAAAACAACCATGAGATATCACCTAACACCCACAAAGATAGCCCAATTCAAGAAAACAAAAAGCAACGAATGTTGGAGGGGTTGTGAGATAGGAATGCTCATTCACTGCTGGCGGTCTTGTAGATACATACAGCCACTGTGAAAAGCGATTTGGCAATACCTAAAACAGATGGAGGTAAAGGTACTTTATGATCCAGCAGTTCCACTACTGGGCATATACCTGGAAGGAATAAGAAGCAGGCCACCACCAGACATCTGTGCTACAGTGTTCATTGCTGCACAGTTCACAATCACAAAGAATTTTGGAAACAGCCTAAATTTCCATCAATAGACGAGTGGATTAAAAAACTCTGGTATATACACACAATGCAGTAGTACACAGCCCTAATACACAGTGATGAAAAGATGAAGCTCCTCATCTTCTGGAAAGAGTTGGAGGACATTATGCTGAGTGAAGTAAGCCAAGCATAAAAGGACAAGTACAACATGAGTCCAAGTAAGCCAAGCACAAAAGGACAAGTACAACATGAGTCCACTGAGGTAATTTCAAGCAGAATGGGCATAGGGAAAAATGTGCATATTGCACAGTTCCTGGGCTGAGGACCAGATATTCTGGCAAGAGCCAGATCAAATCCAATGATACATATGTCATACTTTGTTTTTTAAAGATGCAGATCGCACCTGTGCTGAAGGACATCTTCCTCCCCTCTTCCTCTCATATGCCTTCACAGCTCACAAGGGGGTGGGGGGAAGGAAAATGATGGAAATGGGGGAATCCACCCAAGGGGAGGGTATTATTTATAGTGGGAAAGGGAAAGAGAGAGTAGACCTCATTCTGGCAAGCCAAGCCTTGAGGGCAACGTTACAGTTTGGAGCAGTTCATTCACCGAGAGGACTGCAGGGCTAGCATGACATCCCCTCGCTAGATGACAGTGCCCTGCAGAGGACAGCACTGAAGAGACCTTTCTGGGAGTGCAGCTGGTCTTGCCCATCCACTTGGGTGCAAACCAAGAGGGGAGTGCAACAGACCAGCAAAGGGAACAATGCCACGAAGTCCCTGAGGACCCAATTGTAGACTTCAGATGGAGGGGGGCAGCCTTTGGCACCTCATCTGACCTGATTGGGGGCTAATCACAGGGGGCCACACTGAATATCTAACATATAACTGTATGGGGTGTGTGGCACTGGACTGTTCTGTCCCTGACTGCAGGAAGTGCAATGGGGCAGTCCTCAGTCACGACTCCTGGGGACTAAAAGGGTATAAGTGCAGTTAGGTAAGTGGGCCTTGGGCTTTAGATCCCTAAAAGGAAAGGGGACCGGGCTGATGGATTATAACAGGGTCTGCTTGTTATTTAACTGAGAGATACTCATCTACTCTGGGTCGGGACAACAGTTAGACTTGGAAACATTTGTATGCACTCTCTCTCTTTTTAAAATGTCTTTTTTTTTTTTTGGTGTCTATCTATATAAGATAGGCAGGATAAGCAATCCCAAGGAGACAGCTGATTGTTGGGGGCCGGAGGGGGGTGTCCATGGGAGAGGAGGAGGCGGGGGAGGGGTACAGTGAGTCAACAATAGGGACAGGGGAAATAGCAAGGGATCTAAAATTGGCAGTGAGGAGTGTGCAGCGTTCTTGGTCATGTTTGATCAATTGAAATGTATCCAAGAGGAATTACTTAGAGGTGAACGATGGGTAAATCCTATTATGGATCAATTTTAATTTCCTTCTTGACACTTAAAAGACTTCTAAAATGAAATCCATCAACTTTTTTCTTGCTATAAAATTTAAGTCTTAAAATGCTTCAAAGTGAAATGTCCCAATTCTGTACAGTTAACTCCTATCCTGTTTTAATTACAGTTATTTGGCTCAAAATATACATAATCTCTTTAAAATAATTTTAATGTACATGCTCATCATTAATAAATGAGATCAAGGGGGACATATTTGAAAAACAATTTAAGATTCACATCAGAATAGACTATATTATGCTTTTAAAAGAATCATATGATCTATCCACACACATTCTTCCCATTATATTTTGCGCATACATGATCTCTTATCTTTAGTTTTCAGAGAGGAGGGAACTAGAGTTAGAGATTATCACACTCGTTATAAAAAGAGATAATTTAATGTAACGGAAATATTTGTTGGTAGTTGTTGAGTGAATATTGACTCACAGAAACCTTGGATGTGAAGGATGGGACTGTTCTATTGGGTTTTCAGGGGAAATCTTGAGGAATCAAATTGTATAGTTTGCCTCCCAAGGCACTCCTGGCTGTGTTAGAGCTGTCAAGCATTAGGCTAGTAGTTAAGAGCTTAACCATTTGTACCACGCAGGGATGATAAGAGAGATTAAGCACAGTTAAATTGAATCTCCCAAACTATACCTAATAAGTTGTATTGATTTACACTCGGCTTCACCTATATTAATATGATTTTAAAAAATAAAGAATGAGAAAAGAAGGCAGTATTTACAGAGATATGTAATGTATATTTAAAACTAAAAGACCTTCTAGAAAATGCAGTAGTTTAAATGAAAAAATACAAAGATTAAATTAAACACCAGCTATAACCCTCTAGAATAGATATGAGGAAATTACCCTAAATACAAGATAGCAACATAAATACATGGAAGATATAGTAGGTGTATTCACAAGTACAGAAATAAGAGAATGAGAAAATAAACTATATAGCCAGGAACATTTCAAGAGAAGAATTAAGAGAATGAGAAGGAATTGGGCCTCCACTCAAGTACTCCTTCAACACAAGAATACTTTTCTTCTAGTAAATTGGCATTCTATGCTGCTCACCTTCCCGACAAAACCGCTGAAGACAAAGTGGGTGAATAAGCAAATTGGGTGAATAAACAAATGTGGTGAAGAAAGCAGATGGTGCC
>NW_022103958.1:22294207-22306476 GCF_000313985.2 Echinops telfairi
TGTACAAATGCGCTTTACACAATTGATGTGTGTATGGATTGGGATAACAGTTGTATGAGCCCCTAATAAAATGTTTAAAAAAAAAAAAGAGAAGGAATGGTCAAATAGATAACAGTTACTACTTTTCTAAAATTCATGATTTACATTGGTTCCTGAAGAAAAAAAATCTTCATACAAATAGAAAAAATGTCTCAGACCTAGAAAGAAATAAAACTTAGAGTGCTAGTAAATTCCTCAAAGAAGTAAGATTAATAAACAAGAATACAGTGGAATAAAATCTTCAAAGCTGTAAGAAAATTACAAACCACAACCTCTAATTTCCTATCCGAAGGTAAAAATAAAAATGTTTTTAGGACTCTCTGAACTAATTCACATGTCTAGATGGATGCTTGAAGGACATACTTCAATAAAAGGAAAGCGAACCTAGAATGAGGAATCTGAGATTAAAAGAGTAGCCACTGAGAAAAATACAAATACACAGATACATATATATGAGGAGGATTTTTTTAAATGTGGAAAAATTCCATTATGTTTTAATTCCATTTTCCATGAACTTTTTGAAGCTCCCTCATACATACATGAATTTAAGAATATAAAAAGTGAATCTTAGGTACATATAGTTACATTTGCAACTAGTAAACATTTTTATAAAACAATAATAACTGATAGGGGCCTGTATACAGAAGAAAACACAATTAAAAGGCTGAAAAATAATAACATGACATACTTTATATTGTTTTAAAGGAGGAATGCATTGTAGAAGTAATTGTTGCTACCTATTCATTGACAAAATATAAAATTTTTGTTTGAAACACGATTACCGTATATACTTATGTATAAGCTGAGTTTTTCCAGCCCATTTTAATGCAGTTTTTGTGGTAAAATTAGGTGCCCTGGCTTATATTCAGGTCAGCGTATACTCGAATATATATGGTATGTCCCAGGTACTATTCTAGGAGTTAGAGACCCAATCATGAAAAAGTCGTTTAAATAATCCTTCCCTAAAAGATAGTAAAAGGAGTTACTAATGATGGGTTTTGAACAGAGGACTGATATAATTCGACTTCCTTTTAAAAGGCTAGCTGACCCAAGAAACCCTAGTGGTGCGGTGGTTACATGTTCAGCTGCTAGCCACAGGGTCAACAGTGAAAAGATCACCAGCTGCCCCACAGGAGAAAGACAAGGCTTTCTCTTCCCCAGAAAGTTACGGTCCATGAAACCCACAGAGGCAATTCTACCTTGTCCTATAGCCTCCCTGTGAGTCCGAATCCACTTGAAGGCCATGTGCTTGGAGTTTTTTAGTTGATCCAAGCCTTGCTACTTTCACTTATATGCATATGAAAGTTGGACATTGAATAAGAAAGACTGGAGAAGAATCAATGTGTTCGAATTATGGTGCTGGTGAAGAATATTGAAAGTACCAGGGACTGGCAGGCAAAAAAAGAAAAGAAAAAGAACTCTGCCTTGGAAGAAGTACAGTTAGAATGCTCCTTAGAAGCACGCTGCGCAAGAGTTTGTCTCACATACTTTGGATGTGCTGTCAAGAGAGACCAGTCCTTGGGAAAGCAGACATTCCGTGAGGAGTTGGAGGGACACAGTGGATGCCGCAATGGTGTCAAACATAATTCCTGTGAGGATTGGTACATGACCAGGCAGTGTCTCCTTCTGTTGTAGGAATCAGAACTGACTCCTTGATGTTCTCAACAATAGCTGACTGTTGCATCGGAATTATCTGTAGAGGGGCGAGGGTGAAAGCGGGGAGGCGACTTAGTTATTACCAGAACCCAGAAGAAAGGGGGATGGTGGTTGGAATGTAGCAGAAGAGGTAGTTGGATTCTGTCTGGATATATTTTGAAGGAAGAGACTAGGATTTCCTGATAGATTTAATCTAGTATACAAGATAGAAAGAAAAGTAAAACATAACTCCAATTTCTTGGTATAAGCAATGTATAAGCAATGAAATGAACATTTTTACTGAGATGGGGAGCATAATAGATAGATAGTATCTTCCTCCGTTCCTTTTTTTCGCTTTCTCTGCCCCCCCTGGGAGAGTGGATTGTGAGAGGAACTATCAGAAGATTACTTTGAAAAGTTTTAATGAATTAAGGATCTTGAGTTTTAAATTTTACATAGTAAGGTATTCAGAATTTGCACCAGATTTTACATATTTTATAGAATTTAATGAAGACAATGAGGAAAGAGAAAGGATGGGAGCCAGGAATGGTGAGAGTGAGAGGGCTGGAGGGAAGAGAGAGAGGGAATTTGCAGTCCTACCACCCCTCCCAAAGCTCTTGAGACAGCCACACAACCGGTTGGCGCCCTTTCATAAGTTTGAGGCCCAAGCTCAAGGCCCTGCTTTTAAAGCACTAGGTTCTTATAACCCCAAGTCTATCAGTTATTTCTTTCTTACCCCAGAAGGTTCTTACAGATGTTAATTTTCATATTTTTGCATTTTAAATCTTGTAACACCTCTGTATCCAATTCTCTTTGCAGAAATATTTTTGTTGAAATTTCTGGTATAATTATTGCTTTTGTAATTGGACTCAGTGATATAAAATAAACATGGGATATAAATGCACCATTTGGTGAAAATTAGCCACCCTTCATTATTCTTAAAATTATTGATTTCAATATGTCCCCATTTTCCATTCATGAAAATCACATTGTGTTCTATACCAACTATATAATAGTTTTGGTGACATTCTGTGCCATAACAAACCAGTTTTTGTGGAAACAAAGGATTGAACTTGACCTTTGAATCGTGTAGCTTTTCTGTAAATTCTAGGTTATTAATTATGTTGACATCGCACAGAGCTCATGTTTTCCAAAAGACACTGCACAGATTTCCGGACTAGTTCACAGGAAGTGAAATGCTATACGGTTTATGGTGGATTGTACGTGTCGGAAAGTATCTTCCCTGTTGAGAAGCTTAGTGAGTCCCTTCATTTTAATCAATCTGGCTTTCTTTTCTATGGAAAGTTTAGAGATTTCTTTGAAAAGTTTTATCAAGTCTGCATGCTTCATTAATATATCATACTTCAAAGCTTGGTAATGAAAGAATCCTTCCTACTGAAAATGTTAATCTCTCTGGATATGATAGTAGTGTGTGAATTATACAAATTGCTATTTGGTGCCTTGTGGAAAGATAGCATTAAACAAACAAAATTTCACAAGCCAGCAGGAAAAATATGGATAAGCCTGAACCAGAGACAAACATCATAGTAGGTTTCCAAGGTAATTATGGCAAAGGCCTGGTTAAAAAATTCATCATGGAGATCCAAGGTACATAAAACATTGCTTTTCAACTCAATTATCAGAATTGGTCAAAATTAAAAGCATTAATCTAATAAATTCTTTATTGTTCTTCCAAAGGTCATATTTACTAGTCATTGCTTTCCCTGAACTAACCAAATTAGTGAAATATTTTATTTTATATATGTGACAAAGGCTTATAATTTAGCAGAGTCTAAATTTCATGCATTATGTACCTTTGAGGAGAAAATTTTTATTTTGTCTTAACTAGATCTCCATGGTATTAATGATCTTTATCACATGAAAGAAATCCATTTTCCTATAGTCCTTACTCCTTTTACAAAGGTCCGACTGAAGTCTACCATCGAGTGGCGTCTCATAGTGGTCTTGTATAGGCTTTCAGGAACTGTAAATGTTTCCCGGAGGGGACAATGTCATCTTTCACCGACAGAGTGGCTGATAGACTTGAACCCCTAGCCTTGAAGTCCAATTCTTAACAGACAGCACTATGGCTGCTGGTTAGAAAGATCCCAAACTCAAACCAAACTAACTGCCATCCAGTCAATTCCAAATCATAGTGACCTGTACAGGGTTTATGGGGCTAGTAAATCTTTAAGGGTGCAGACAGCCTCATCTTTCTCTCTAGGAAAGACTATGGCTTTGAATCTCTGAACTGTGGCTTATAGTTCAAGGTTACTAACAGTGCCACCATGGCAACCCTAGGTAATAACTATTTGGCAACAGGCTAAAACCCAGGCATATCAGTTGTAGTTATCCTTTACAATTTTTTCCATGCAGTCTTCCTTGTAAACAAATACTGGTTTTGTTTTTAACATTTCAGTTGACAAATGTCTTAGTGGATTCAATTCCAGGAGATGAAGTATGATTTAGCCAAATAAATCGTGGTTATCCCATTTCCTTTTGGCGGGGATGGATTTAGCGGTGACTGCAGCTCTTTCTTTTGAAAACAGAGGAACACATGCTGAGAAAAAGTTCTTCCTCTGAGACAAGAACTTCTCTCTGTGTTGAAAAAGGTAGTACTTGATGCGTAACTTACCAAGCTATGCGCTTTAGAGCTGGAGCAGAATTTCGTGAACATACAAAGTCTGAGGGAAGAAACCCACTTGCTGAGGCTTGTTGTGAAACGGCAGTGATACAATAAAAGTGTTCTAGACCCTAATGATTCTCTGAGCCATTATTCACCCTGTAATTTTCCTACCTGCAGACCTCTTGACATAGGAGATAATTACCATATAATGGTTAAATAATCTTCCATTGAGATTCTGTTTCTTACAGCATACAGCATCTTATTAGGGATGCAGTCAACTCTAACTACAAAAGTAAATTTCCATATATGACTATTAGATAGCTCTTTGTCCAAATTCCTGCATCATTATTTTCTAGCTTTTGGCCAACTCAGTCTTTCCAAGTGTGTTTTCTCAGTTCCAAAAGAAGTATAACACATTCTTCAAGGATCATTACCTTATGCCTTTGACTAAGTCAAATCATTCCCTATAAGCTCTCGTTGTCCGATGCACTTCTTTATAAAATTGGTGACATATCTGGGTTTTCATTTGTTTGTTTGAATGTTTGATTAATATCTGCCTTCCTTCACCAAACATTAAAGTTTGTCAACAGAAATCTTTTCGTTTTCCTCATCACCGAAACCCCAGGTTCCTGCATCATCTCTTGGTTCTAGGAAGTATTCAATGCAATTTTAACATGTAAATATTTGCTGAGAGTCTACTATATATCGGGTATTATTTTTGATACTGGGGATGATTTCACTTCTAGTCAGTCTATAACTCCCACCAATGACCTTTCTCTGCGTGGATCTGTTAAGTTTGGGAGAAGATACCGATAGGATTCACCTATAAGTAATCATGAACAAGATTCGCTGAAATGCTATCCTGCTGTGTATCAAAATGAACCCTCTGAGAAGTGGGGAGCAGGAGGAGATGGTGGAGAGTGAGGGTGGGTCTTATTATCAGCAAGGACAGGAATGGGAGTGTATCCTCTGGACCCAAGATCCCTGTGCAGTGAACCTCTTGGATGCAGAAGACAGCTATAACATCAGTGGAGGAGCAGCAGATCCTGGATCCAGAAAATAGAACCGTGATGGACTTCCCAACCCTTAGAGAAAGTATAGCTGAGTGTTTGGGGATAAGAGGCTTGTTCGTGGAGTCGGGTGACTCAGAGCGATTTACTGGGGATTTTGACTTGCTGAGCCACAGAGGTGCTCAAAGTGCCTTTGGGCTGAGATTCCAGAAGCAGGGTGTTTCTGGGTACTTAATTCATGGCTTGGGCTTGCTGACCCATGGCTCTTGAGTGGTAAGTCTTCAAGTTGGGGCATACGGCAGAGAGGTATAGCCAGAGGATATTTATTGGAAGACCCCTCAAAATCTTTGTAAACAACTCAACCCTGAGGATTTCACATCAGCATTATTGTTGCTGGTTGCCATCCAATCAGTTCTGAGGCATAACAATCCTGTGCACGACACGGCTGGTCCCGCGCCATCCTCACAATTGTACTTACACCAGAGCCCACTGTTGCAGCCACTGTGTCAGTCCATCTCCTTGAAGGCCTTCCTCCTTAGCCCTGTGTTTCCACTCTATCAAGCATTATGTCCTTCTCCAGGGACTGGTCTCTCCTGATAATACGTTCAAGTCTGTACGATAAAGTCTTGCCATCCTTACCTCTAAGGAGCACTCTGCCTGTACTTCTTCCAACACAGATCAATTTGTCCTTTTAGCAGTCCATGGAACTTTCCATTTTCTTCTCTAACACCGCAACTCCAAAGCATGGATTCTTCTTAGTCTTCCTTATTAAATACCCAACTTTCACATGAAACTGAAACTAGCATGGCTTGGGTCAGGCACATTTTAGTCTTCGAGGTAACATCATCTTTTTCTCAAAGAGGTCTTGGGAAGCAGATTTACCTAATGCAAGCCCTCTCGTGATCTCTCAACTACTGCTTCCATGAGTATTGTTTGTGAATCCAAGCAAGATAAAATCCTCGACCACCGCAGGCTTTTCTCCATTTATCATGTTGTTAAGTATTGGCCCAGTTGTAAGGATCCTGTTTTTTACATCGAGTTATAATCCACACTGAAAACTGCAATCCTTGATCTTCATTCAGCAAGCACTACTCACTACTCACTTTCAGCAAGCAGTTGCTTATAACTGGCTTTACAACTTGTTAACTCCCTGAATCAACCTTTTAATGATGAATGTTGTCTGTGAATTGTGTGTAGCAATTGTGATGGATATTAGAACCCAGGGAGGTAAAATAGTGAGCATTAGCTTAGACATCAGATTATTGTTTTAAATTTTATGGAAAAAAAATTAGTAAGGGGATAAAGAATGATGTGGGAACAGAAGTATAATTTCATATATTACCTGAAAAGCAAAGTGATGTTAAGCAAATATTTCATGATATAACTATTGGAGCTATCCTGCTAATTTGAGAAGATTCTTCCAGGTGGAAGCAATTGCATGTGCAAAGGCCCTGACTATGTTAGTGGAGCTGGGCTTATGGAATGCTGAGGTAGTGAGAAAAGATCAGGTGCAAGAGAGTGACTGGCAGTGCCTTGTTTATAATTAAAAATACAAAAATGTCAATTATTGTTCTATTTGATTTTATTAAAATTCAGAACACACACATGATCTTTAAATTCACTTCATTGCTCCTTGGTCCACATTTTCTGTACAAGTGGTCCCATTATGGCCTAGAAAGCCAGATGTCTTAGATTCAAACTTTAATAACTTTTCCCTTGTCATTCATATGATAATTCTGACATTCACAGTTAATAGCTGTGTTTTTAATCTTACCAATGACATTTATGACACTCATTATTAAAAATGAAAAGTCATGTTGAAGTGTGAAAAATTTAAATAATTTCTCTTGTTTATGAATCTGAGACATTCATATGTTGATACCCCTAGATTATTTCTATGTTATACCTATATTATCAATTAACAGAAATGTGAAATATAGAGAGACATCTAAGATATGTTACGTGAAAAGATCAAATTGTGGAATATGTAATGTACCCGTTGTTTTAAAAAACAATGTGTTTATTTATGCAGACAAATATGCCCAAAATGGGCAAGACTTGGAAATTTAGGTCAATTTGCAGAGATGAGACAAATAAATGTTAAATCATTAAATTTATCCTTATCTTTTTGGAGTGCTTGACTATCTGTCCAGGGTATTCTATAGAGATGACAAGCAAAATAATCATTCCAGGATTGAGCTATTATTACACTGAGCCCAGACTACTTAAAAGAAAAATAAGAGTTCATGATAGTAGTTAGAGTGTGGCAATTTTGAATAGATTTGCCAGTGTACAGAATCCTGCATCACATTGAGGTGGGAGGAGACATCAGCTTTTCCAACCTTGAAGTCCATTGAGATCTGCCTCTTCTCCCCGAGGGAATCATACTGAGTGCTTGGTTTTTCTGTACGTGTCTTTTGGGGTTTCAGAGAGGCAACGCTGGTCCCTGAGTCTGGCCTGTGGCAGCAGAGAAAGAAAGAGATCCCATTTTAGTGGAAGTCAAAGCATGGATTTGTCAACTCCTACAAGAAAGCTGGATGAAGGGGTTCTCCAACCATGCGTGATGCCACAGAACCACTTGGAAGAAGAAGGAAGCCTTTCAGAGAGATGAAAAAGGGAAGGCATTTCCTGTATCAAGAGAGCTGCATTCAGAAATTTACCTGGAAGAGGGTTTTTTCTCCCCCACAAACCATTTTATTAGGAGCCAGTACAGACATCATGGCATTCTATAGTTCAATCATATCAAACATTATTGTACAGTTGCTATCAAAATTAGTTTTAACCATGCGCCATCTTCTCGTGTGTGTATCTGGAAGAGGGTTTTGGAGGAGCTCAAAAATACCCAATGACAGATGAAATAAGCTTTGTCATACACCGATGGGTCAGAGGACAATTATGTCAGTCAAGCAAAGTCTTTCCTAAGCCTAATTTTTCCTTTCAACCTCTCCACTTCTTGAGAAGTCGTGGGTCACCTTGTGTCTAAGTGTGAGTGATAGAGGAACTATCAAACCCCAACTTATCCCAGCCAATGTTCCTTGATAGTGAAACAATGCAGTCATGTAATGAGGATGCAGAGGTTTTTGTTTGTTAGTTTTAAGCTTTTATTATTTTTTTATTAATATATATCACATCATTCCATAGTTCAGTCATGTAAAGCAGAATTATACAATTTTGACCACAATCAGTTTCCAAACATTTTTCTACATGGACTTGGCATTGTCTCTCCTTCACACCCTCCTCCACTGTTTCCCTCTCCCCCTGCAACCCTTATTCAGGTCTACCCTGTTCTATAGAGTCACTATGAGTTAGAATCTACTCAATGGTTTGTTGTTGGAATTGTTTATGGTTTGGGCTAGAGATTGTAAGAAAAGGATGAGATAATATTAATAGTAATGAGAAATATGCTATGTTACTTGCTTTACTCAGTATGATAATCCTAGTCCCTGTTTGTTCGTCACCTCTCGTTTGTTGTCGTGTGGCGGCTTGTGTATTGCTGTGATGCTAAAAGCTATATCACTGGTATTTACATGCCAGCAGGGTCATCACAGGGAGCAGGTTTATCGGAGCTTCCAGTGTAAGAATTGGATTACGAAGAAGGAATAGGACGCCCAATTCCGAGGGATTAGGCCTTGAAGCGTTAGGAAGAGCAGCAGGACATCGTCAGACACAGTGTTTGAAGAAGAGCCTGTCAGGTTGGAAAACCCTCGAAATCTGACTGATAAAGAGCTGCCTCCTCAAAGTCGATTTTACCATCACGATGTGGGTACAATAAGGTTCTGGAACATTTATTTGCCGATAGGGCACAACTCAAAATGAGAAGAAACTGCTTTAAACATTCATTAATAAGTGGAGCATGGAATATACAGAGTATGAATCTAGGAAAACTGTAAGTCATCCAAGATTAAATGGAATGCATAAAGATCAATATCATAGGCATCAGTGAGCTGAACTTGACTGGTAATGGCAATTTGGAATCAGAGAATCACATGTTTTACTATGCCAGGAATGGCCTAACAGAGTGCAGAAATTATCAAACAATATCATTAACAACATAAATAACATTTTACTGAAGATATTTGGGTAGCAGTTGCAGCAGTACATCAACAGGGATCGGGTAGAAATTCAAACTAGATTCAGAAGCGAGCATGATATGAGGGATATCATTGCTGTCAGATGGATCCAAGCTGAACTACGAGACATCAAAAAGATATTTACTTGTGTTTCATTGACTATGCGAAGGCATTTGCTGTGTGGATCAGAACTAACTATGGATTGCTGCTCATGCAGAACCTGTACATGGACCAAGAGGTATTCATTTGAGCAGAACAAGGGTCTACATACAAGAAAGGTTTGCATCAGGTAGTATCCTTTCACCATATTTAATCTCAATATTGAGCAAAGTATCTGAGAAGTGGGACTACAGGAAGAATGAGGCATCAGGTTTGGAAGAAGACTTATAAACAACGTGTGATATGCAGATGAGACGACCATACTTGTTGGAACTATGGAGGACTTGACGATATTGCTGCCTCATTCTGGAGTGTAATGCAATGTAAAGAAGTCCAAACTCCTCACAGCCATGACATCATGACAACCAGAGAAAAGATGGAGTTTTCAAGGATTTCATTGTGCTTACAGTTACAATCAATGATCATGGAAACATCGCTCAAAAAAAAAATCAAAGGACATATTTAATTGTGAAAATCTACTGTATAAGACCTAAGGATTTTAAATGGAAGACTATATTGTGCCTGACCCAAACCATAGTAGTTTCAATCACCTCGTATGCGTGTGAAAGCTGGAAATGAATGAAGAATAACAAAGAGGAATTGATGCATTTAAATTATGGTGGTGGCAATAAATATTGAAAGTATCATGGACTTCCAGACGTGCAGAAGTACAGAAGAAGTACAGCCAGTATGCTCATTTGAATGGATGATGGAACTTTATCTCATGCATTTTGGATATGTTATCAAGAGAGATGAGACTCTGGAAAAGGACATCATACTTGACAAGGTACAGGGTCAGCCAGATGACCCTCACAAGAAGGATTGACACAATGGTTGCCACAAAGGGATCAAACTTAACAACCGTGATAATGGCCCTGGACTGGGTGGTGTTTCCTTCTTCTGGACTTGAGGTTGCTATGACTTGATGACCCCTAACAGTTCCCACACCAGCCCTGTCTAGACTGCCTAAGAGTGCCCACACCAGCCCCATCTAGAGTGTCAAAGAGTGCCCACACCAACCCTGTCTAGGGTGCCTAACAGTGCCCACACCAGCCCTGTCTAGAGTTCCTAACAGGTAGTATGTGCTTTATAAAAACTGTGGTACGAATGAATGTTGACTTATTCTGTAGCGAAAAGGGAACCACTAAAGTTTTGGATCAAGAAAATGGTATAACAATATATTTTAGGAATACAGGCTCTGAGCAGTGAGTGCATCGGTGTAAAATAAATAAGGTATGAAATAGTAAGAGCTTGACATTGAGGAAAGGATTACTAAATAGGAAGAAACTAGTTAAAACTCTATTATGAAGGTATTTATGGCAGGATTTGGGTACACAGAGGGTCTAGGGAATAGAGAAAGGAAAAAGTACTGAAAAATACTTTCATAACATTTGGGGTATGTCAAAGAACATAGTTTTAGGACATTATTCTCATTGAATATTGAATTTCCCATTGTTTGGACACTGACCTTTACTGCCATCAAATCAATTTTGGCTTATAGCAACCCTAGAGAACAAAGTAGAACTGCCCCCAGGGGGCTTCTAAGACCGTAACTCTTTAGGGGGGGAGAACGCCTCTTTTTTTCCTGTTGAGTGGCCAGTGGTTTTTACCTTGAGCAACCCAACTCATATCCCACTATGTCATCAATTCTCCTTGGGCCTTGAGGACACCTTTTGTTTACCCCCGAAAATAAAATAAGTAAAATTATCCCAACAAAATGAAAAGTTTTGGAGTTTACTCACTTCTGTACACTTTTCATCTTTGCTTCAACCCTTCACCCTTTTTAATGGAGCAACACTTTCTGTCCTCTTACTGCGCATTGCTCTGCTAATTGGAAAAGGACTGCGTCTTAGTCTAGGTACCTTCAAATTGCAGAATCAGAGAGACAAAGGATTTCATGATGCTTATTTATTTTAGGGATTGATCATAAATAAAAAACATGTAGAGGCATGTGAATGGTGAAGAACAAAAGATGTCAGATGGCCAGCTTAAGGATTTATTAGCCAACCGGTCTCAGCTCTGGTCAACTGGGGTTTGATCCTGCTGGAGTACTTCTGAGGAGTTGCTTGAAGCATACAATAGAATTCCTGCTTGAGGGGCAGCAAAAAGATATATGGAACAAGAGTCACCCTGCAGCTATTGATTCCTTCTCACTGAAGCTTTCATAAACATCGGAATGATTGAGAAGAATGAAAGTTGGTTCTGAGAAGCTGTAGCCCAGGAAGCAAGAATGATGCAGCATCATTAATAAGTATCGCCAGTTAACACCTAAATATAACTGATTGCTTGAACAATGACTGGAGTGAAAAGGAATGGGAAAAAAAGATGTTCGGCACAATTTATAATGGATTGGGCTACACATTAAGTCAAATTTATCATAGAGCTTTCAAAGTGAAAGCTCCTTATAATATCTAGAAAAGATTTTATATACAAGAATTTTTGTGGATGTCAGTTAGCTTCATTCATAGGGGCCAGGAGTAGGAGTCCCATGTGATAGGGTTGTAAACAATATATGACCCAATCAATATGCACTCCCTCTCATTAAGATTGATGTAGCTACAACCCCTCCTAGAAAACTTGTCTTTCAATACCACAGATCAATGCTAATTGACAAGTCACCCATCTCTCACCTTCACCCCTTAATATCTGAATATGTCACTGTGTAGGTATAGACTACGCAGTGACAGTGATGTACTCAGAATTTAAAGGGTGAAGATGATCACATAATAT
>NW_022103958.1:22306576-22308087 GCF_000313985.2 Echinops telfairi
ATATATATATATAGTAGGGATATAATATAGATCTTTATAAATGAATTACCATTTGTATTACTTAGGACACAAGGCAAATCTCTTCAGGTTAATTGATGAACAGGAATACAGAAAGTACACATTGTAAGACCCTAACTGCCAAGCTGCAGATGGAGCATCACACCTGCCTAGTGACTCTGCTTCAAAAGCCACTGTGCAGAATAACAAAAAGAGCAAAGAGAATTTATTAATAGACCAGGATACATGTGGTGCTTGAGTTATCAATTTGTCGAGCTCCCTCACATGATTTTTCCTTACCTTCAAATGATTGCACTTCCCTGTCTTGAAATTCTAGTTTATGATCTTCTGTGGAATTACTATTAATCCTTTCTGGTATATTGGGAAAAAGAAAAACAAAACAAAAAGCTGGTGAAGAAACCACTGTAATAGTAATATGAATAATCTTGTCTTAGAGAATTTCAATCTCTATGCATGAGAAAGTTGAACATTGAATGAGGAAGAGCGAAGAATGAGTGCATTTGAATTATGGGGCTGGTGAAGAATATCGAAAGAACCATGGACTGCCAAAAGAATAGACAGATCTGTCTCAGAAGAAGTACAACCAAAATGCTCCGACTTCATCTCACCTACTTTGGCTATGTTATCAAAATGGACCAGTCCTTAAAGAATGACATCAGGTGTGGCAGCGGTTCTCAACCTGTGGGTCACAACCCCTTTGGGGGTCAAACAACCCTTTCACAGAGGTCACCCGATTCATAACAGTAACAAAATTACAGTGATGCAGTAGCAATGAAAATAATTTTATGGTTGGGGAGAGGGGGTCACCACAACATGAGGAACTGTATTAAAGGGTTGCGACATTAGGAAGGTTGAAACCCACTGGTAAAGTGGGTGTGGGGGCAGCAAAAAGGAGGAAGGTCCTTATTGAGATGCATTGTCACTGTGGCTGGAGCAACAAACTCAAACATAAGAACAATTTTTAAGATGTCCCAGGACCAAGTGGTGTGTCATTCTGCTGTGCATAGGGTGCTATGAGTGGTGACTGATGCCATGGACTCCAACAACAACAACAACAACAACAACAACAAAGAACTGACAAAAAACTTATCCACTTCAAAATTTGGTTTTGCTCTCTAAAAGTCATGCCAATTATGTCCTTTGAGAAAATTGATTGCCACTCATGTCCAACCTAAAGCCCTGTTGGCACTCCTAGCTAAGTTGGTAGTCACAATTATTGATTTAAACTCACCAGGTGCTCCATGGAGGGAGAAATCCTATGGAATAGGTTTTTTTTTTTTTAATGTCCTATAGGGGTGATATGAGTTGAAATCTTCTCATTCAATTGACAATGTTTATTATGCATGGACTAAATATCAGATGGTTCTAGATATGGATGTCAAACAAAATCCCATGTTCATGCTGTTTACATTCCAGTGGGCATCTGTGTTGCCTAACAATGATTATATACACGGGTGATCCCTAACAATGATTATATACACGGGTGATCCCTA
>NW_022103958.1:22308187-22399649 GCF_000313985.2 Echinops telfairi
CAATGATTATATACACGGGTGATCCCTAACAATGATTATATACACGGGTGATCCCTAACAATGATTATATACAAGGGTGATTCCTAACAATGATTATATACAAGGGTGATTCCTAACAATGATTATATACACGGGTGACTCAAAAACTTGCTACTAGAGTTCCTCTTCAGACATGCATGGGTTTATTCCAAACAAAATATATTTTATTTTGAGTTCATTCCAAACAAAATATATTTAAGCATGTCTCTATGAACAGTGGATGTCTGCAGACAAATGTTCTCACTAATAGATTTGTCTTAATCTCCTGAGGGTACTCAAATTTTTTTTCAATCAAAACAGTGTATTCTCAAGAGATCTGGGCCAGTTCAATTCAAGGTAGAGAGGTCAGCTCAGAAAGTATGGTGACTGTTTTTTTGAGATTCCAAAGGGCTAATCTGAATACATTTTATAAAAGGTAACAGGATGATCATCATGACTTATTATAAAATGTTTTAATAAAATCGAAATGTCTATTAGTGAAAAAGTGCCAGCATAATTACACTGAGAATTTTTTTTTAACATTATAGCAATGCACCTGCTTATTATCTGAGGGAAGCAAGGGCATCTACAAGGAAAACCTTGTACTATCAAGTTTGCCCCTCCAGACTGCTCTTTAGTCCTGACACTCAAGAACATTGAAAAGGGACATGATTTGTATCCCTCAAGGCTGCCCAAACGACAGTTCTGACATGGTGTCAATCACAGAGCGAAGAATTCTTCAGGGAAGACTAAGCTGAAAACACTGCTGTAGGAAGAATATAGAGCGAAATGGGTGACATGTCAAGAGACAATAGTTTCACATTTTGATATTTTGGTGTTTAAAAATAATTTTTATATTTAATTTTTGTTTAATCAAGGTTTCCATGATTTTATAGCAATGTTTTTCCACTTATGCTCATATGCCTATAACATATGTATTCGTTTAGCTTAGACAGTTTAGGCTAGAGTGTCCTCAAGTTTCATATGTAAAGGAGATACATTTTGTACTTCAGATACAGTAAATTGCCATTTAATATATATTTTGAAGGTAGATTGAATTGCACTTGTTGTTGCTACGTGCCATCAAGTCAGTTCTGACTCATAGTGACCCTCTGTACAACACGGCTTGGCGCTGTACCATCTTCACAATTGTGCTTATATCCTTGAGTAGTAGCATTTAACAACAACAACAACAAAAAGAACCATAATTAACCAGGAAACTGTACGGACATATTTATATAAAAAGTACAGATTCCATCTTAAACCAAGCCAAACCAAACCAAGACAAAACAAACACAAACAGAAAACAATCGAAAAACCCAAACACATTGCTGTGGAATTCGTTGTGACTTCTGAGCAGAGTGTGGGCATCTGTCTTGGTTAACAGCTGATTCTGATGTCAAGCTAGTGCTTACACAGTGTTCAGACACTACAGGAAGGCAGACTTTGTGCAAAGGGAGATCTTTCTAGAAACTATTATAGCTGCCCAGAGTCTGCATAAGTAGGAAATCATAATAAAATAGGAGCTGGAAGTATTGCATTCTATTGATTAAAGTAGAGTGTGTTGAGTTCTTTTTAAATTTTCATCATAAGCCAACTAATTTTGACCCTTGCAGTATTATTTATGTTATTGTAAATCTATTACTTCCTCATGTTTTCTTGTAAATGCTTATCCAAACTCTATAGCAAAGGGCTACATAACAGAATTAGTTCAGTCGCTAAAGTTTCCACCTCTACTACTTGCTGTATGTTTGCATTATTTTTGTTTATGAGCAAATCCATATCTTGTTGTTGGCTGCACAGCGTAATAGAAGGGAACATTGCCAGGTTATACACCATCTTCCAGTTGGTTTATAGACTCAAGTCATTGTTGCTGTCATGATATATTTTGAATGCCTTCCAACCTCAGGGGCTCAGCTTCCAGCACTAAATGAAACCGCATTCTGCTGTGATCCAGATTAAGTAATTTTCAGAAGTACGTGGGTCACTAGTTCATTTTTCCTAGTCTAGAAACTTTGCTGAAAGCTGCCCACCATGACGACACTGCTGATATTTCTCAAAACACTGGGGGCATCGCTTCTAGCATCATAACAACAAGCTGTCAGGACAGCTGAGTGGTGGAGTATAACAGTGATGCATAGAGCTTTTTCTCTGCAGTGCCCGAATGGGAAAGCCACCTGTAGCCTTTTACCCAATGAAAGCTGCGTTGCTTTGTTCACAGCTCTTCATTGAACCAACACACCCACTCTTTCCATTGCAAGGTGTTGACTGCCAACAACTGACAGCTGAGTCATTATAAGAATGGCCTGCATGGTATTATATGGAATTGTTTCAGAATCAACTTATATTAAACCCCAAGTGGAAGCACCGTGTACCCATTAAATATGGCATGATGGAAGAAATAACGTGCATTTGAAACTTTAAAAGAGAGAGAGAATGGCTTACAATGGAAGGGAAACACTTTGCCAAAGTTATGTCGCCTCCCAGGGACAGTCTGCAGGCAGTGATCAATTGACAGGGGACAACAAAGACCTGGCTTCCTTGCCTCAGCTCAGGGTAACCACTAGAACTGTATGCTCTAGGGCTCCTTGGGAGATATCCATAGGTCCACGTTGTAGCTGCAACACAGTTCCACTTCTAGCCCAATTCTGTTTTCCTTAATCCCCGCAGGTAGGGACCTTCAGGGCACTCCCCAGTAAAGCTTCCGCAAGTCAATCTCTGTCTCGGCGTCTGTTTGCAGGGGTCCAGGCATAGGGCACATGTCTTCTCTGATTAGCAAATAAGAGCAAAGAAGGTTTGCGCACATTGTTCCATCCTCTGCAGGTTCTCCTGGTTTACCCGCCAGCCTTGGAGGAATATGTGCTCTGGCTGACTTGCTATCTTATCATTGAAGCGGCCTAATGTCCTAGGCCAGGAGGCAGCAAACTGTAACTTGGGAGCCATATGCAGCTCTTTCAGTATACACATGTGGCTCTGAAGAAAAATTGAAAAAATATATTTAAAGGACATTGTTCAGATAATGGTGGTTTCATTTATTTGTGAAAATATATTTACGTTTCTCAAATGTTTTGCGAGGCAGGATTGTTCTGTCTCAAAAGTTTGTCGACCTTGTCTTAAGCCATAGCTACGGTGTTGTTCCAGTGAGACTGAGAGAAGCCATTGCTACCGATCTACATGTTCTTGAAACGGCTTTATCAATGATAAAAGGATACTTTGACCTCCATCTGCCCAATTCCTCCACTTATGTTAGAATTCTAAACTCTGTCATGGTAAGCTATGTGTGTTACTCGGCCAAATGAAACACCAAATGAATATCTATTTCTTAGGGTGATCATGATAATGAAATGAGGCAATGCATTTAAATTGCTTGCCATGGCCCTTGGTGTTTAATAAATGCTGTATCAATGTTAACTATAATTATTTTAAATGATCTGACAGGGGGCCATGTTCATATAAAATTGCATGCAACTTATTCAAAGTTGCATCACACTTGGGAAGTATTGAGATTGGTGTGAACAAAGATGGGGAAGATGGAAAGAATGTATATGAAATATTGATCCCTTACATTTTCTTGTAACCAACTCCAAAATTAATTGATATTCACCATATCTAACTCCCCTTGTCTGCCTGTGACCTTCAAAAAATGCAGGAAAAAAATTCTAGGTATTTGGTTTTTTTCTGTGTGGTAATAAATAGCACACATCTTCATAAGCCTATGAAGTTACCAAGAGAAGCATTCAAATTAATAGCTCTTAATCTTAGTCTCATTCATTCATTCATTCATTCATTCATTCATTCCCTCACTAGCATCTCTTGGCCCCTTATACTTTGCCAGGCTGTGAGTTAGTGAGCTGACAAGTATAATTCTCCCAAGGGAAAAACGTTTTTATGCCTCAGCCAACACCTAATAGCAACACTGAAATTCTTTTTTTCCAGAAATCTTATTAGAGGCACTTGACACAATTTAAAAACAATTACAGTACGTGCAGAAGCAGAATAATGGGTCATATCTGTTTTAGACGAGCACCCCTTGATATAGAATTAAATAACAGGAAGAATGCTAACTCACTGAACGGTGAGGAAGGCTATTTGTAAGCTTCCTCCACATACAGACATATTGATCTTTATGAGAATGTGAAGTGTATGGTTTTAGGGGTTACACAGGCCTTTGATAAAATCAAACGCTATCTATTTATGTGATTTTTATTGGCTTTTTAAACCCTTGAAGATTGTTGTATAAATTAAACATAATAATGTGAACAAGGTAGTTAATATAATGAAGTTCTTGGCAAAGTACGCTCCCCGATGTAAGATATAGGTGCCAATAGTTCTTGTACTACTAATAGTAGTAATAATAATAGTTGTAAATATATCTGCAAAATAAAGTCCAGTTGTACCAGACCTTCCGAATGGTCCCTCATTTTGTACAGGTAACAGATCGATGTTCTTAGATCTCAGGGAAGCTAGGCTTCCCAGTATGCCAGCTAAGAAGATCGATCATGTATGCAAACTGAAAATCTCATTCTTCTCAGTGTTGTTCTTTGCCTATGACTGTATTTCAGATTCTTTTACATGGGATGACGTTATGGTATAATTACAGGGAGGTTTCCTGAGGGGCTTGTGGTAAATATTTGTCATTCCTGACAACAAGAAGAAAGCTGTAGAAAGATAGCTCTTGGCCTCTGTGGCTTCTTTCCCTCTTTACTCCTGACTGCCATGCTCAGAAGCACAGCAGATGCGTCCTTTGGGGTTATGTGAAGGACTGTCTCTATTGACTGAGCCCTTGTTGGTTAAATAGTCTGCTATTTGAAATCAGGTTTGGTATCAACAAAATCCCCACCATTATAGCACTTGCTAAAATGTTGAATTTCCCCTTATCTGTTGGCACTAATGACTATAGTAAGTGGTGAGGTCAATTAGTTCAAGATAATTTTCATTGGGTGTTTCTGTGATCTGCTTGTTATAGTGAGGTCTGCTGCACTTTGTGTTACATTTTTCAGCCTTTGGCTGAGTAAGCGGCTCAGCTGTGCTTTCGATTCCTCCAGAAGCCCTCTGTGCTTTGGGGGACTCCTAAATGGCATTGCCTCTGCAGGTTCTGTATACAGGGGGGAAGAGGGCTCTGGGGCAGCACAGGTCTTGGTTTTCTCTGGGACAAGGAAGAGGATTGGCCAGAGCTAAGGAACTCATTTCCCTTACCTGTTCTGCTCTCTGGCTAAACCCCTCCTTTTTCTTTTACAGTTTCCCTCCCTCTGTCTTTATTTGAAGACCAGCACCATTTCACTTATTTAATTTGAATCCCCTCCACCCGAGTTATTAAGGACTAATCCTTTCCTGACCAAATAATTTTCTGCTTTGAATTTTTCAGTGATGCCATATGGTTTCAGGAATAGAAAGTATACTGAAATCAAGGTTCTTGTTTTGTTTTTTGTTTTTTGGTAGTAATATGAGTGTATTTGCACAGTGGAGCAAACAATGGACGCAAACATAACAAGTGTTAGTAAGGCACAGGGCTGGAGAGATTTTTGGCATGGTAGGGTCATTAGCAGATGGAACTGATCCTGATGGCATCTAATAGCAACAAAAAAATATGGGGTTTTATAAATGATGGAGGACATGTTTATTCTGGAGGGAGGATTTGTGAGTTAAGGACCATTGTTTCACATTCATGAAGTAATACAAGCCCCTCCTAGGTGATAACACATACTACAAATAGAATAGGAGCGTCCCTCAAAACTTCAGAGGGTAAAAATGTCAGTGGGTGATATAGGTCCCAAGGGCCACAAAAATTATTAATAGACACTGATACTAAATGGGTGAAGGTCAGGTGCTCTTGGATTGTTAGGGATGTCATATAGGAGGTTGGATAGAATGCATGATTGGCCCATCTCTACTTCTTATCCACTTGCTGGTGTAGTGCAAGACTCGGCAGTGCTTCCACGAGGGCTGCCAGTCCAGTTAGTCATGGAAACTCCCTTCCAGTCTCGGCTTCCTTTTCTGGTTCAGGGTCTGCAAAGCTACTATGAGATACAAGTTTTGGAGTGTTGCACACACATAAAATTTACTAGAGAAAGTCAGAAAGCCATTTGTTCTTGGAGTTTTCTTTTTGAAAAATAGTTTGACTAAAAATTCTGTTAATAGGTAAGGAATACTCGGATATTCTGTTTCATTTGCTTTAAATTTGCTAATTTTATGCTTTAATGATATTTTTCTATTTTATTTAAATTGTTGGCTTTATTGTAGAACATTGTTTATAATATTCCTTTTTTTGGTTTAACCTTTTAAAGAAATTTAGTGCTATTTTCTCTTTCATTCCTGGTATTAGTAATGCATGGACTCTCCCCCTTTATATTCCTTTGTCATTCTACCTAGTGACTTATCATTCTGTTGATTTTAAAGAAAGCTTTTGGATCTGTTCATTTTCCTCATTCATTTTTGTTTGGATCACATTGATTTCTAGTTCTGTTTTTTAAATTTCCATCTTTATTTAATTTGAGTTTGTTTTGTTTCTTTCTATTTTGTTGGTTTCTTAAGGTGGAAGTTTCAATAATTAATACTAAGCACTCTTTATTTTGATAAATTCATCATTTAAAGGTATAAACCTGCCTATTAGCAATACATAGTAGTACTTAGTAGAATTTTACTTAGTAAAATCAGTAGTACCCTGGACAATTTGATGTACATGGTTTTCATTTGAAAATATGTTACTCTAAATGTGATCTTAAGTGGTGTTGACCTATGGATTATTGAGTTCTTTATAGTTTAATTTCCAAATATTCAGGTTTTTAGATTTCCTGAGAATTTTTTATTGACTATTATTTTCAGTTCATCGTGGGTCGAGAAAACACTACTACTTCTATTTGTTTAACTTTTTTGATGATTTGATTTAAGGTCCTGTAAACAATCTGTCTTGTTCAATTTACCGTGTGCCCTTCAGTAGACTGTGCATTCATTTTAGTTTGGAGGATTCCGTCAATGTTAAATAAGTCAAGTTAGTGAATGATGTTTCCATCGTCCACATGTTGGTCCATCTCGCAGTGACCACATACACGGCGTGAAGCACAGCCAGTGCTCTGCAATCCTCACACGTGTTTCTGTGTTTGAGCTCATCATTGCAGCCTCTCGGTCAATCTGTCTTGGTGAGGCCTTCCTCTTTTCCGCTGTTCCATGATGTCCTTGTCCAAGGAATGTGTCTCCTGACAATGTGTCCAAAGTAGGTGAGAAGAAGTCTCATCATTCTCTCTTTTTAGTCTTTATTTATTTATTTAAAAATCATTTTATTGGGGGCTCGTACAACTCTTATCACAATCCAAACATCCATCCCTTGTGTCAAGCACATTTGTACATTTGTTGCCGTCATCATTTTCAAAACCTTTTCTTTCAACTTGAGCCCTTGGTATCAGCTTCTCATCCCCCCCCCCATCCCTCCCTCCCTCCCTCCCTCCCTCATGAACCCTTGAGAATTTATAAGTTATTATTATTTTGCATGTTTTACACTGACTGATGTCTCCCTTCACCTGCTTTTCTGTTGTCCATCCCCCTGAGAGGGGGTTATAGGTAGATCATTGTGATTGGTCCCCCCTATCTCTCCCCACCTTCCCCTTCCCCTCCTGGTATGGCTACTCTCAACATTGGTCCTGAGGGGTTTGTCTACCATTCCTTCTTCTAAGGAGTATTCTGGCTTTACTTTTTCCAAGATAGATTTCTTTGTTCTTTTAGCAATCCATGGTACTTTTAATATTCTTTATCAGCACCATAATTCTAATATATAGATTCTTCTTTGGTCACCCTTATTCAATGTCCAACTTTCACATGCATATGTAGCAATTGAAAATACCATGGCATGAGTCAGACTCACCTTAATCCTCAAAGTAACATCCCTGCTGTTTAACACTTTAAAAAAAAGGCTTGTGCAGCAGATTTACCCAATGCAATGAGTTGTGGGATCTCCTGACTGCTGCTTCCATGGGCATTGATTGTGAATCCAAGTAAGACAAAATGCTTGAAAACTTCAATTTTCCACCTTTCAGCATCAGGTTAATATTTTGGTCCAGTTGTGGGGATTTGGGTGTTCTTTACATTGAGTTGTGAACATTACTGAAGGTGGCAATCTTGGATCTTCAGCAGTAAGGGTTATAAGTCCTCCTCAGCAAGCAGATTGTATTGTCTGCATATCACAGGTAATTATTAAGTCTTCTGCCAATTCTAAGGGCTTATTCTTATTCATATTATCCAGCTTCTCTAATGATTTGCTCAGCATACAGATTGAATAAATGTGGTGAAAGAATATAAGGCTGATGCATTCTTTTCTTATTTTATTAGAGGAAGAAGAAATCTTGGACAGCAACAATACATCTGTCAATTTCTCCATATGATTTTGTCAGTTTTTGCTTCATGTATCTTAAAGCTGTTATTCCTTCTTGATTGATTAATCTTTTAATTTTTATTAACTGTTCATCTCTGTTTTATTTTTTTTTATGAAATTTTATTTCTTTTATGTGTCTTTTCATAAAGTCCAATTTACTTCATATCGATAGGTCCACTTCAACTTAGTTTGCGTTATCCTTGCATGGCACATCCTTCTAAATGTATATGTCTTTGTATTTAAAGTATATTTTATGGACAGCATGTAGTTGTTTCTTATTTTTGTTATTGGATTATTAATATGTTTTAATTGGTATGATTAGAGATTGGGGTTAAGTGAATGTTTCTGCACTTTTTTTATTTGCTTGCTCTATTCTTTATTCCATTTTCTCTCTGATCTACCCTGTGCTTCTATTGAGTGTGTTTTTGGCAATCCATTTTTTTCTCCACTGTTTGCTAGTACGCTTTATATATTTGCTTCATTGAGATTTCTCTATTTTATATAGAAATATGCATGCTTTAGATATAATAACCTATGTCCAAATGATGTTCCTCCACTTTGAAAGTAAGGATCTTTTAGAAATATCTTTTGACTAGTGTTTTCAACATTTTACTTTTATGTATGCTATAGTTTTAAAATGTTTTTTGTTTGTTTTAAAAATACAACGATAGAGCCCCCAATAAAAGATTAATAAGAATTTATAATTATATTTCATAAAAATAAAAAAGATAAGCTCTTCTCTTTATGCATTTTGTGTCGCACAATTTACATTTCAAATTTTCCAGTTTCTATCCAGGATTATTTTTCTTTCTGCTGAACAACTTTCTTTTATTATTTTTGATGCTTCACTTCTGCTGACTATGCATCACCTCTGCTTTTTTCTGTCCAGTAAAGGTTTTATTTCACTCTTAATTTGGAAAAATATTTTCCCTAACATAATTTTTAGGACTGTATATGTTTTCCTATTACAGCTTGTGGTTTTTCTGATATGATATCAAATATTCTTACTGATGCTCCCTACTATATCATACTTCTTTTTCCATAGCTTAAAGATTTCCTGTTTTTCAGTGGTGTGTTTTCTTTGGTATCCATTGAGCTCCTTGTAGCTGTGCATTCATAGTTCTTATGAGCTTTTGATAAACTTCTATTATTTCATAAAGTATTTTTGTTGTCTTTCCTTTCTTTTCTGGAACTCAAATTTTATGTATATTTGATGTTTCCCCACAGGCTACTTTTTTACTTACTTTTTTAAAACCTTCTTTTAGTGAAAGCTTCAATGTTCATTGTTTACATCTTTGAGTTCAGTTGTTAGTTTGTCTTATGCAGTCTACAATCTGTTGTCATAGATCGAGTCAATTTCCCATGACAAATATTCTATTTCTCATCTTTAAAATTAATTGTATTTGTTCTTTTTTGCATATTCCATTTCTCTCCTATGGGGGCAAATAATTAAATTACTGGCTAATCAGTATGGTCCTTTGTGCCTCATTTTAACTCTTTGGTATGACAGATTTAAAGTGGGATGACTTATCCTCGGACCCAGTGATGAGCTTTCTGAAGTCTTTCATCTGTGTGTAAGGTACTCCCCGAGGACTTTTCATTCCAATGACTGAGAAGCTTAAATAGCTTGCTACCCAGGGAGAGCTCTGATCTTCTGGCAATTTCCTGACACCTTTCCTTTGCCCTGTAGTTGTTCATTGCCCCAAACTGTGGAGAAGCATTAGAAACAAGAGCAGCTTAGAATGAAGCCACCATTTCACGGTGATTTGCATGTGGATTTTTGGAGCACTTTCTTTGAGAAGCACTCTTTATTTCTGGTTTATTTTAGAGTCGGCTCCAGAAATTCTAGCCATTTCCACCTCTCTGCTTTCTGTTTCTTCCCCTCATGACTATGCCATGTTCTTGAATTTCTGACCGGGAAATAACTCAACATAGAATGCCACTTTGATTCCAGGGTTCAGAAGATTAATTTTCTTCTTTCAGTGATAAAGGAGCTGCCTACACTATTGTGCAAGGCGGGGATGCACATTTTGTTCCGTTTACTACTTCTTTAGGAGAAGAGAAGAGCATTACATCAATGACTCCATCGTGCACAGAAGCAAGAAGCTCTGAGTAATAAAAAAAAATACATGTCTTCTCTAAAAACGGGTTGGAAACTACTCGCGTGTTACTATTTCTAAAATATGTACACATAAATAATAGTTAAATTAAATAGTTTGGGTAGTAAAAAATCATGATTATATCAAGATGTTCTAAAAAGAACGCTTTAAGTACGGTATATTCTGCTTGGGACCACTTGGTCATAGTCTTGATTATGCCATTTTATCATCGTCTGACCAGGAAATAAATCATGGAATAAATAAGATAATATAAATAAAAGAAATAGACATGGTACTAAAGATCATCCTGAAATGAAAGCAAATGGGTGTGTTGTGTTGGTTGTGGGGGATGGTGCAGAAGGGTGTGCTCTTTGAGTGCTGAGTTTGCAAATCTGTTAGTATCTGGAATTAGGCATGCTTGTTCAGACGTAGTTAAGTATTCTGGGAGCATAACGTTAGTGGGACTATCTTGGGAATAGCATCCATTAATGAATTTGCTTCTGGGCTATTTGTTCCATAATTTTAAGTGGGTCATTTAATGATGTAGTTGACTTTTAGTAAACCTCAGTGCACCCACTAATGTATTGAAAGAAACAGTGGTGATGCATCTTGATGATAGATTAACAGGCCATCATGGCCATTGCTATAGAGCTTTTATCCTACATTACTCCAAAGGACCACCTAGGGAACCATAGTTTCTGAAGATGATTCCACTTAATTACAGTCTTAAAAGTGCAATGATGCTATGGACTATTCTAAACCTTTATGTATAGGATACATTAGAGATATGCTTATCCTGGAACGATTGAGATCTGTGGTCCCTAGAAAGAGACTGCCCTGTTTGCTAGATTCTTATATCATGAAGAGGCCTATTTTGAAATAGTAGGCTTTGAATATTCTCGGCATTACATTTGAACATACTCTATCTAGTAAAGAATAATGACCATCAGCCAAGCAATGTTGCTCTGTTAGGTTCTCTAGAGAAGCAAAACTGTGAGTACACATATGCATCCATAAGCATGACTTCTAGAGTTCTAATCAATTCATTCATGGGTTTATCCCAAACAAAGACAAGTTGAGATGCTCTGCGGCTTCTGCTATTTACAAAATTTACAGTAGTTAACCACTCAGAAGTGGGCAGACTAATCCTTATTCCTAGTCTGTTCATCACTAGAAAATCTGGAAAACCTGTTTACTTTGGGTGGCCCGGATAGTATTTGATGCCACCCAGGTCTTTTCAATAGACTCATTTGCATGAAGAATCAATTCACTTGAATTAGGATGTTGGCTCTGAGTCTTTAAGGGACCATGGAGTGCCAAACAAACAAACAAACAAACAAACAAACAAACAAATCTGTCTTGGAGGAAATAAAGGCATCATGCTCCTTAGAGGCAAGTATGGTGAGATTTTGTCTAGCATACTTTGGACATATTATAAGAAGAGATCAGTCCTTGGAAGACATCATACTTGATAAAGAATAAGGGCAAAAAAAAAAAAGAGCAGGATTGCCAATAAGATGGATTAGCATAGTGGCTGAAATAATGGACTCAAAAATAAGAACAACTGTGAGGCCAGTGCAAAACCTGGCAGTGTTTCTTTTTGTTATATATAGGGTCCCTATAAGTCATACCTGCTCGCGTCCCCTAAGACCAATGATGAACTGGTATTGGAAATACCAATGACACAGCTTCTACCACTTGTCTGTCAGCTTGTTGTACTCTGGTGGCTTGTGTGTTGTTGTGATGCTGGAAGGTAGGCCACTCCTATTTCAAGTACCAAAGGAGTCATCCAAAGTAAACAGGTTCCAGCAGAGCGTCCACCCTAAGAATAGACTATGAAGAAGGAACAGAGTGGTCACTTCTGAAGAGTTAGCCACTTATGGATAGCAGCAAAACATTGTGAAAATTCCAATGAATCCCACGGAAACATTGTCAGAGATAGTGCCAGCTGATGAGCCCCTCAGGTTGGAAGGCATTCAAACCATGACCAAGGAAAAGCTGCCTTCTAAAAGTAGAATCGAGCATAATGATGTGGTTGGAGCAAAGCTTCCGGAAGCACAGCCTTCAGAATACTCAGTTGCTGAAAAGACACAAGTGAAAATGAGAAGAAACAGCTGCATATATATATATTAATAATCAGAATTTGGGATGTGCAAACAAAGATACCAATTATGTATCTAAGAAAATTGGAATCATCAAAAAAAAAAGAAATAGAATACACAAAGATCAATTTTCTAGGCATTAGTGAGCTGAAATGGACAGTATTGAGCAATTTAAATAAGAAATGTATGTGGTTTACTATACCAAGAACAAGAGTCAAGAGCACTGGCATTGCATTAAGCATCAAAAGAGGCATTTCCAGATCTATTTGTGATAGAATACCCACATACAAGGAAATCCAATCAGCACAACTATTATTCACATGTGTGCATGAACCACTAAAGATAGCTATGCAAAAGTTGAAGAATTCTACAAAGATACTCAGTCTAAAATTGGTTGAACATACCATCAGGATGCATTGATAATTACTGGCAATTAGAATGTAAACATTGGAAACAAAGAGACAGAAACAGTAGTTAGGAAAATATAACCGTGGTGATAGAAATAAAGCTAAAGATTGCATGATAGACACATTCATCACAAATGCATCTTTTCAACATTACAAAAGGCTACTCTACAATGGACTTCTCCAGATAGAATACACAGATATCAAGTTGGGAAGAGTCAATGGAGAAATTCAAGAACAGCAGCTACTACCAGATCAGAGCCCAACTCTGAAACAGATCAACAATTGCCCATATGTAAGTTCAGGTTGAAGCCGAAGAGAATGAAAACAAGTCCACAAGAGCCTATATCAGGTATATCCTACCTGAATTTTGAGAACATGTTGGCTGCACTGAACACTAATTACAAAAGGCCCGAGGAGCTGGGAGAGGACATCAAGAACATCACGTATGAAGAAAGAAAAGGTCATTAAAAAGACAGGACAGAAAGAAGAGCTCAAAGTGATATTAGAAGAGACTTTGAAACTCGCTCTTAATCATAGAGGAGCTCAGGCAAATGGAAGAAAAGATGAAGAACTGAACAGAGAATATAAAAAGGCAGCTCCAAAAGAAAAGTTAAATATTATAATGAAATGTGCAAAGGAAGAACATGCTCAGCATAGCTTAAACTGAAAGAACTCAAGGGAAAAATCCAAGCCCTTAGTTGAACAATGGAAGGATTCTAGGGACAAAATGTTGAATGATGCAGAAAGCCTCAAAAGAAGATGGGAAGAACACACAGAGTCGCGGGACCCAAAATAACTACTTGACATTCAACCATTTCAGGAGGTGGCATATGAGCAAGGACAAATGGTGCTTCAAGAAGAAGTTCAAGCTACACTGAAACGTTCGTCACAGACAAGCCTCTAGGAAGTAATGGAATACCAAATGAAATGTTTCAACAAGCTGAGAGAGCAGGAAGTAAACACTCGTGGATGCCAAGAAATACGACAGACGGTTCCTAAGCCAAGTGATTGAAGACATTCATATTTGTACCCATTCCAAAAGAAGGTGACCCCAAAGCATGTTCAAATTATGGAATGAGGCCATTGACATCACATGCAAGTATATTTTGCTGAAGCTCCTCCAACCAACAGCTGTAGCAGTCCATTAACCGGGAACTGCCAGCATTTCAATCTGGATTCACCAGAGGACATGAAACAAGGGATGCTATTGCTGAAAGCCAGGAGGATTTCAAGCACTTGCTGATGAAGATCAAGAATTGGAGCCTCAATGTAAAGAAGACCCAAATTGCACAACTAGACCAATAGGTAGCATCATGATAAACGGAGAAAAGAGTAAACTTGCCAAGGAGCTCATCTTGCTTGGGTCCCAAATCAAAGCCCAAGGAAGTAGCAAACAAGAAATCAAGCAAAGCATTGCATTGAGTAAATCTGCTATACGGGAACTCTTAAAAATGTTCACAAGCAAGGGTATCTCTTTAAAGAGCGGGGTGAGCCTGACTCATCTGTGGCGCAAGTTGGAAAATGAATAAGGAAGACCAAACACGACATGATGAATGTGAATTATGGGGCTGGTGAAGGATGCTGAAAGCACCGTGGACCGTCCAAAGAACATACGCAACTATTTTGGAAGAGGTACATCGGAAGGCTCCTTACAGGCAAGAACGAGGAGACTTTGTCCCATGTCTCTGATATTATCAGTCCTTGGAGGAGGACTTTATGCTGGTAAAGGGGAGGTGCAGTGGAAAAGAGGAAGACCTTCAAGAGAGATTTACCCAGTGGCGGCAAGCATTGGCTGCAGCATGGAGACAAATGTCATGACGGCACAAGCCTGCGTATTCCATTGCGCACAGGTGCCTGTGAGAGGGAGCTGACGTGAAGGCATTAAAAACACCACCAGCAATGGCAGCTTCCAACATCATCACAGTATGTAAGCCACCACAGTAGGATAAATTGGGTGATCCGTGAATTTCCATTCTCCATAAAGTTATGTGTAGTTTGCTGTGATATTTGCAGTTTAAATTTTGATATAGTCAATAAAACACAGGTACACATCTTTCTGGTATTTGCTGCTTTCTGCCAAACTCCATCTGACATAAAATACATAAAATATATTTAAAAATTGTATTTAATTTTAATTGCTGGTGTTCAACTATCTCTACCTTCTATTAAATCGCCTTTTATATGTGGAATGGGCATGTTTGTGGATTTCTTCCAGCTGCTTGGTAATAAGTTGTCTTCCGATTTTGGGGCAGATATGAGTGAGAACCTCCCAAACTTCCTCTCTTTGTAGAACCATCTCGATTGATATACCTTCAATACCTGGAGCCTTGCTTGTTTTAAGAGGCAGTGCCTTTTGTACACCTTGCAGTTATCCAATATCATCAGTTCTTGACAATGCACGTCCTCTCCAAAGGTTAAATGTCAATCAACTACTTTTTGATACAGTTACTGTGTATTTTTTTCATATTATTTGACCAATTCTTGTATCAGTCAATATTTTGTCCTAGACTAATTCAGTAGTTTAATTCAAGGCATGACTTTTTTCTTCTTTTTTCAGTTTGAGAAATGCCAAGGGTGGGTTTTTTTCCCTTTAAATTTTTTAACTCCAGGTTGTGATAATTGACACTCTTTTCTTGAGCTGCCTTTGTCATCTTCTGTTCAGCTATTTTACTTCAAATTTCTTCTATTTGTTTCAGCTACTTTATGTTCAAGAGCACATTACAGAGTTTTTCTGATGTACAATTTCCCCCCTTTCTGTCTTTATAATGATATTTGCTTTATTTATGTGTGATGTCCTTGATTTCATCTCACAACTCATCTGATTTTAATCAGTTTTCAGAGCATCAAATCTATTCTTGAAATGATATTTAAATTTAAATAGGATGTACTCAAGGTCAAAATTTGACTGTGAACTGGAAACTTTCAATACCTTCAAACTGAACTTGCACTGAGTAATTGATGTTCTTCTGTACCAGTTAGCAACTGACTTTAGTCTGACTGTTATTGAGCTTTATAATTGCTACTTCAAAACTCTCATTTTGCTACTGTTAGGAATGGGGTGACCCCTGTGAAAGGGTCATTTGACTCCCAAAGGGGTCGTGACCCACAGGTTGTGTATGTGCTTCCATCCCTCTTCACTTTGTCATTTCCAGCATAGTGGATTGAACGATTGATCGTCTGATTCAAAACGGCCAGTGACAGTACCTTTCAGCTCATGACTGCCTAGGATAATGATCTTCAAGTGTTCCATTTCATTTTTGAGAACTTCTAGGTTTTTTATTGGATTTATGCTTTTTATACTCCACATTCCAATTACTAATGGGTATTTGCAGTTGTTTTTTCTCATTTTCAGTCATGACCCATCAGCAGATAAAAGTTCTGGAAGTTTTACTCCATTGATGTCTTTAAGCTCAACTCTTCTTTAAGGAGCAGCTCTTCCCGATTGCATTTTGAGAGCCTTCCCACCTGGAAGCTTCTCTTCCAGCATTAGATGAGATAATAGATATTACACTCTTATCGATAAGGTTTTTCCTGTTTGTTTTTTCTCCCAGAACTAGATGGCCAATTCCATCTTTTTTGTTTGCCTCAGTCTGGAAGATCAACTGAAATCTGTTCATCCAGGGACACTGCTGAGATGTGAAATACAGGCAGCTTAACTCTCAGTATCATAGCAACCTGCAAGCCATGACAAAAATGACAGAAAGTAGCGTACGTATATATTTATAAATTTTGCCATTTCATTTTTTTAGAACAATGCAAAGACCTTAATCGCATTTTGCATATTGTGCTACTATCACTATTATCTATTTCCCATAGATAATATCAAACATTATTTTACCTTTCAACTATATTCAAGAAAAATTTCACTACTCCCTCATTTGCCAATCTTTGGTAACCATTAATAAGTCTTTGGTGCTATTGAGCAGTCTATTGTAGATATTTCATAATATATATATAAATTTTGTCCTTTATATCTGAGAGCTTACTTATCATAACAGCCTCAAGTTTCATCCATGTTGCAACATGTATTAGAACTTGCTTCCTTTTATGACTGAATAATATTTATTTGTAGTTAAATGCCACATTTTGCATCTTCATTCATTTCCTGATGAACATTTGTTTTAAAATTTTGGTATTGTCAATATTGCTATGAACATTTGAGTGCATGTTTTTGTTTAAATGCCTGGTTTCAATTCCTCACTTTTGAGAAGCTAAATAACTTACCCATGTTTAATAGGTAGGGCTGAAATTGGGATTTGAATCAGGACCTCACATCCAATTCCCATTTTCATTTCAAGACAGGTCAGTATTTGCTGAAGGATAAAAAAAATGTGGAGGAGTTAACTTACTTGCTTGTAAGGTATGGAAACGATCCACTGCCTTACACACACACACACACACACACACACACACACACACACACACACACACACGATCAAATAGGGTTTTATTATTCCTCCTTTCTAAAGAGGTCTACAGTTAGAGATGAATAGAAAAGGTTTAGAAAGGAGCGGGATATAATTGATTATAAGATAGAGCTAGGCAGTGTTCCTTCCACTCTCTTTCACTTACTTCAGGTGATTTCTAATTTACCAACTTAATTGACTAGTGTGTTAATTAGATTTAGCTTCAAATTATCTGAAGGAAATTATTGTCTGAGAGAAAACAACTCTGCTTTTTGGATGTCCTTTTGTAAGCAATACCCCTGAGTGGTTTGACATCGTTGTCGCTGCATTGACAAGATTCCAGCCTCCAAAAATAAAAGCAAGAGAGATCCAGGATATTTATTATTGATAATAACCAAAATCACAACAATAATAATTCTAGATGTTTCTAGCTATCACCACACGGAAAAAGGCAGCCTGAGGTTTGAAAGTATATATCAAATATATTCCTAGTTTCCCTTCCAATTAGAGCAAACCCCAGATGATTTTCTGTGGTCTTGCTTTGGGCTGTTCCTCCTGGGGATAAAAGAAATGGATGCAGGTTCGAATTTCACTTTGACAGGCAATTCATTTTCTGCACCTAGGCAGGTTATTTACATCTGATTCTCAGTTCTCCCCTCTGTGAAATAGTGGTTTTATGTACAAGTTTCTCTTATGAATGCTATGTTGACAAAATCAACTAAAAATGCTTACAGAATTTAGAGAAAAAATGCCAACCCAAATGTAAGCAAGCCAAGATCATTTTTCATGTTGTGGTTGAAAGATGATGGATTCGCACAGAAATTTGCCTTAATAACTTTCACTGTTACAGTCATGTGAAATGGCCCTGAAGGAGTCTAGACATAGCTGGCCTCCCTGTATTAGTAAAGTGAAAGAAATATCAGTTAAGATAAATACCCAAAGGCAAAAATGCCATTAGTTTTCAGAATCAAGAAGAATCAATCTAAATATCTTCTTCAGAATTCAGAAGAGTCATGCATAAAGTTAATCTACTAGATCTCTGTGATTCAGAGACAGACACACACTTCTGTCTCATTTAAGGAGAATCTGAAGCCGGAAGTGGTTACATAAAGTGTCTAAGGTCACACAGTGTGTCAACAGCCATGAGGATCCATACTTGCCTCCTAGTTTAGTGCTCTACACAAAGATTTGAGAATGTATCGAACTTTTTCTCTGAGATGATGTTAGAAACCATCATGGCAGAATGATTATGAGATTTCTTCCTACTTAATTGGTTAGTCATAATCGCTAGTGTGATGAGCTTTCTGTTTGCCAATTATGATCCTAGTTTACTGATATGGAAATATTTGTTCAGCAGGGCTAACCAAGATCATCCCTGGGGAGAGAAAAGGGTAAACAAATCAATTCGAAGCACCTTGGAAGAAAAGCCTAGTGATCTATTTCTGAAAAGTCAGCCATTAAAACCTCCCTGGAACAAAATTCTAATCTGACATACATGGGCTTGTTCTAGATCACAGTTGGCTTGAAGGCAACTAGACGTTTTTGTGGTAGCTCAAGATGAAGTTGTGAAAGAGGTCAGGTTTTCTCTGCTCTCAGGAACCCACCTTTCCCAAGTATCTCTGACCTCTACTGGGCCTTGCCATGTAGTGCATTAGTTAATATGGCTCTTCTAGCCATAGCCTGTGCGAAGATCCCCACCAAGCTACCTTCATTTGCCTGATGGGTATGTAAGAAGGTGGGGGAAGATCATAATTGTTTGGATTATATCACAGCTTCAGCTTCAGCTGTGATTGATTATCAGCAAGGTTCATTATAATGATCAACTTGCTGTGTATAAAATCAGCCATCTCAGAAGCAAGAAGGGCAAATCTCACTACCAGCAAAAGAGAAGAGCCAGCAGTAGAGTGTCCTTTGGATCCTGAGATCCCTGTTCTGGGAACCAACCTGACACAGGGCACAGCTGTGACACCTGAGGAATGGCACAGAAGCTGTAGCAGCAGACCCAGAAACAAGAGTATGAGCAGAGCAGTGGACTTCCAAATAAAGCTGAGCGGTTTGTAGCAGGAGGCTGGTGTGTGAAGTGGGGTGCCACCAGGCACTTAATTGGGGAAACTGGATTTGCTGGCTCAAGGAGCTCTGGGTTAGAGTCCCTGCAGACTGGGGCTTATAGGAGAGTGGTATGCCCTTTGAGCATTTATTGTCAACTTGTCATACGTGGTTCACATGCCATTGTTCTCAGCCAGCTCCATTATCTGGTTCTGTCTTAATTCCTTCTCAACTAGTCGATTCACAGCAAAACATATATGTCCCCTTCCCGCTTCCCCATGCCTATGAATGATGAATTCTTCTAATGGTGATGGTAGACATAGAAGATACTATATTGGTTTCTTAGAGTTGACAAGATATTAAATTTTGGTTGCTGATAAAAACAAATTAGTGGGTGCAGAGTTCTTGAAGCTAGGATTTGAATTCAAGGTCTCAATCCAGTAGTTGTGTTCCATCACTCAAATTACACTCACTTTTTCATTAGGTCCCAAGGCTCCTTGCAATGACCGCACAGAATTTACAGACAATGCTCATGAATATAGGGTGTTTAAAGGAATGTAATAGGTTACAATGCAGGTGAGAACCGTTCAGGACACAGACGTTATAAAGTTCCTTCAGCACTGCTGACAAATGCCCGGTAGGTATGCCACTCTGCTGTACCTCAACCCAAACACATTCACCTCAAGCTTCACAGGTTGGTGAACCTAGTTCCCCAGATGAAGTGCCAGGAGACACCCCACTGCAGAAAGCCTCAGCCTGCAGGCACTCGGCTCTGTCCGTGATTCGGCAAGCACCGATCCCCCACTCAAGTCCCCAGAGGGACCCCACTCCACAGCCAGCCTCCTGTCCTGAAGCAGTCAGCTTTACCTGCTTTCTGGGCTGGGAACTCGAACACTGTCTCTTGCTGCTGCTGCTTCTCTGCCACCCCTCAGATGCTAACGCTGCCTTCTGAGTTAAGGAGGTTCACTGTGCAGGGATCTTGGAGTCCAAAGATGTGTTCCACTCTTGGTCCTTGCTGGTAGTGAAATGCCCCTTTCTGCTTCTCAGCAGGTATAGTTTATACTCTGCAGGTTGGTATTCCAAAGAGTCCTGCTAACAACGACTCCCAGGTGAATCCTAGTATGTCTTCCTACCCAGACGCAGGCAGGCAGATTTCCTTTGATGGGCATTACAGACGATGGCTGGAAGAGCCACATTCAGTAATTCACTGCCTCTGTGCAGGTTCAGCGGCTCAATAACTTCTTTGACACATGGGCTTTACCCTCTGCCTGTTTTACTATGTGCATGTTTTTATTTATGTTTTATTGGGCACTAGTCAGATTGGTTTCTCTGCTGGCTAAGTTGTTATGCATTGGGCTGTGATCCTCAAGGTCAGCAGTTAGAAACAACTAGCTGCTCCGAGGGAGAAAGATAAGGCTTTCTACTCCTGTAAAGAGTGACAGTCGCGGAAACTCCCAGGGGCAGTTCTACCTCATCCTGTAGGATCACCATGAACCAGATTTGACTGGATGGCAATGAACTGAGTTGAGTTGAGTCAAATAGGTTTAGTTTTCCCTCCATTTTATTATTTTGTTAAGTGCCATCAAGTGAGTTTCTACTCATAGTAACCGTATGTGCAACAGAATGAATTACGGAGACATCATGCACTATCTGCACACTTGACTGGGTGGAACCTGCACATGGACCAAGGGCTGCCATTGGAACAGAACAAGGGGACACGACAGGGCTTTACAACCAGGAAAGGTTTGCATCATGGCTACGGCTAACCATTCCCTGTCTATTCAATCTCTCTGCTGAGAAACCATCAGAGAAACTGCATTCCATAAAGAAGAATGTGGCATTGAGATGAGAGGAAAAGCCATTAAAAACCTACAAAATAGAGATGACACAACTTTACTTACAGTAAGTGAAGACAACTTGAAGCACTGAGGAAAGTCAGACTGCAGCCCTCACTCTGGATCATTATACGACAATACAAGGAGAGCAACCACAAAATTTCATTATTACTTCATGTTAACAGATAATATCTTCAAAGACCCTATGTAACAAGGTCACATTCACATCTAGCCAGGATTAGAGCTAAAGCATACATTTTGAGGGGACACATATCAAAAAATAATAAGGACCTTGTTGAATTATCACAAGAACTTTTGGGGCCCTAAATTTTCATCTTTAATTATCATTTTATTTTTGTCTCCTCTGTTGATTCACTGTTCTAGCAGATTTAACTATCAAGCCAACTGCATATATTAAGTAATAATTAATTTGTTTTTCCATTTTTAATTAACCAGGGACTTAAACAGCTGTTAGATTGAACTCCTGATCAGCATGAGATATAAGTACTGTGATCACCCTGGGATGATTATATCCAATGAAAGGCAAGGAAATTTCCAGCCTGCTTATGTAAATGGAGAATTTTAATTAGACTATAAAAATATTGAAGTTTTGCTCATATGTTTTTATTTTCATCTATTTAAAAGGCCCATCAATTTCTGGAAATCTAGGCTAGATCCAGTGGCTTACCCACGTTGTAGCTGTAAAGTTAAAAAATTTAGATGTTTCCAAAGGCCAGCAGATCTGTAGAATTATTTTTGGTAATATTAATATCTACCTTGAAATATTTTTAGCTTTAATGTGCAAATATTTGCTGGTACCTGCTGTCAGGACAAATGGTACAAGAGGAATGAATTTCTATCTGGTTTCAATGCAATAATACTTTATGGAGTGCTTTAAGCATTTCTTATATGATTAAATCTTGATTTCTAATCTCCTTCACTAATGAAAAAATAAAGTATAAAACACAATCAGACAAAAGTAAAGGAATATAGCTAGTTTGAATAAAAGAAAAACTCTAATATTACTTATGCTGAAAGTCAGAGCTTTTCTTCCTAAAGTACCTCCATTGTGCTTTTAAACATTTGTCTTTAACCTTTGCTAAAATTTAATTTAGCATTGTTATGGTGTGATTTTATGAAATAATTATATGATCTTATACTATTTTGTAACTAATTTATGAGAACAACAATTCTTTTTTCCTCAAGTGTAGTATTTGGACAATGAAACATTTTTATATATCCCAATATCAGCTGACCCTTCTAAATTTCCTATTGCATATTCATCCTCTTCCACCCTCTTCTCCATTCTATGCTGCACCACACTTTCTGATATTTTATCTAGGTCATAGTATATCATTGTGACTAAAAAGAGCAAACTGATCAGTAAGCAAATATTCAGATCTTCAGTAATAGATGACTATAATAATGGATATAAGTTTCTATGCTTTAACTTTTAGTCATTCTCCAAGGATCAATTTAGATGCCACCTTCTCCAGGAGACTTTATCTGGTAGCTCTAATTGGTTAGGAAAGGTTTTCTTTCTAAGTACGTTTACTATATTTTGATTTTATATACTGACAAATCTTATTTACGTATTCATTTAATCTCACCTACGGATGGTACCACCACACCGCCACTCACTGCAGTCCAGTTAATTCTGACTCATAATAACCCTAAGTAGGGTTTCAGAGGCTCCACAGCTTTATGGGAACAGAAAGCAGTTTCTTCTCCTGTGGAGTGGCTCCTGGTTCTGAACCGGTGGCTTTGAGCTTAGCAGCCCAACACACAACACACACAACTCCCAGGATTCCTGAAAACGAAATGAGTACTATCGAGTTGATTCCAAGTCCTAGTGACCTTATATAAGATTTGCAAGGCTATAAATCTTTACAGAAACAGATGCGCCTCCCACAGACTAGGTCACAGTTGTGAACTATTGGTCTGGCGATTAGCAGGCCAGCACTTACCTGACTTGGAATCACTTTAAAAATAATTTAAAAAACAAACAAACTTGAGCCAATGTTGACTCAGGAGAGTTGCCCCTTTAGGGTATCCAAGGTTGTAACTCTTTAGAGGAGTAGAAAGCTTCATTTTTCTCCTGTGGAGCAACTTGTGGTTTCGAACTGCTGATATTACAGTTTGTAGCCCCAAAGCATAACTCGCTACCAGAACCGTTGAGTGATGGCTTTTTTTTTCTTTACAAGTCTTTATTTACAAAAAGCCTAGACTAGAACTTCATAAAAGAAATCCAAGCTGAAACAAAGTGAATGCGTGAGTGAGTGAGTGAATTCAGTCCTCAGTTCTTAATATAAGGAACTAGAAGTATGTATATTTTTTTAGTGCTTAATGTATTGTGAGCCAGTGTCCGGAGCCCTAAGACATTTAGAAGACATGATCTGCTTCAGCTGGTAATGGAGATGGGGCTAATGAGGGCATTTAGGTTTTTTTTGTTTTGTTTAATAAAAAGCTCGCCAAAAACAGTGGGAAGGAGAGAGAACAGTTGCCATGACAACCTCCAACGCTGTACCTCTGAAGATTCAGTTTATACATTTGAAAAATGTGCCTACAGTTATTCTTCCCATGGAGATGGGGACTGAGTTCACTGCTGAAAAGTGTTATGGAGGAGGTTTTAATGATACCTGTCACTTATGAGGAAGGTAAAGAGGACATCAGCCTTATGAGGGTTGCTGAAGGGTACTCAGACCTCTGCACGGCGCTTGACCAGAAGAGATGTGCGTGATGACTGCCGAGAGTGGGAAATGGGCTCAGATGTAGCTCAGCGGTCCGGGGCTGGATGGAACTACTGTCATGACCTTCCTGAATGGTCCACTTTATCACACCCCTTTACCTTATCTTTACAAGAAAAAAATAAAGAGAGAAGAAAGAAAGAAAGAACAAACATGCAAAGAAACCTTGATAAAATCAAGTTACCTTGCTTATCAAAAGTAACTGTCGAGGTGAAGGAAAATTTTTTAAATTAATAAAACAGCAGATAGTTATCAAGAAAGGCAGGCTATATGAGACTTGAAGACAAACTCGGGTAAGCACTTTAGCCCTTTGGCATTTACTTGCCATGTGGAGTTGAAAGTTACCTAACTTTTGATAAGCCTGTGTTTGCTCCTGTGCAAAGTGAACGCAGTACTTACCTTTGGTGCGGTGGTGTGGCATTTGAGAGGTCAGCACATACGCTGGACATGCTACTAGGAGAGCCCAGTTCTAGCAAAGGACATCGTCCTGGGCAACGCGAAGGCTCAAGGAAAAGGCGGAAGACTGCTAAGGAGATGGATCCACAGGGAGGCAGAAGTGGGCTCACATGACAACCACTGGGGGGTGCCCAAGACGAGGTCGTGTTCTGCTCTGTGACAGTCCATGGCGGCGAGGTGACAGCGACTCAGTAGCCCCTAACAGCATCTAGCAATAGGACCCGGAATGCAGATCCTGGAAACCGTTAGATGATGCTCACGATAGTCATGGTGGCGATCCTGGTGCTCATCCCTGTGTGGCACTATGCTATGCCTCTGCGGCCCATCAAGTCTATGTGTATATAGCAATTGACTCAAAAAGGCTGGTGATTTAACTTGAAATATATAACTTTCCCAATTACAGATTACATACCAATCATGTTCAAACTACTAAGACTACATTAAGACCCCCTAACAATGTCTCCTACATTTCTAAGCTTATCTCCAACTATCCCCGCAAAAACTAAACACAATAACTTTCTAATGCATTAGCCAGTCAAGCGCCAGCTTCTCATTCTTCTTGTCTTTTTAGCTACCTCTTTTCTGTGGCATGCCTTTTCTTTCCTTACCTGTTACTCATCCTTCACCTTGCTATGAAGCTATCTCCAAATATACTTCTCTGTCCTAGGTACTTCTATGTATGTTTATTAGGGAATATCAGTTTCCTATTACTTATTGAAGTGCGTATTGTGTGAGAGAGAGTGCCAGCCAGTAGAATGCAAAGCCTAGGGAGTCATGGTCTCTGTCCTCAGGGACTTTTAGTTTCCAGCGGCCCTCAACAGACAGTAATATTCTAAAGCTGATGCCTTGTCACATTATTTTAAAAATCACTTTCATCTTACCTCTAAGGGCTTGGTACAGGGACTAGCATGAATAGATAATAAATACCAGTGGGAAAAAAGGCTAAAACCATTGTATTGCGTAGAGGACTTAAGCTAGAGACACTCGTTCATAGCAAAGAGAATTCCTCTAATTAAATTACAATCAGTTGTAGGAGACAAAAGGTAAGTAAGCAGGAATATATATATATATATAATCTTCTGATCTTTTTGGATGGACAGGAATATATATAGATATAAAATCTTCTGATCTTTTTGGATGGATAGATGTTGAAGTAGTCATTCCCATAAGCCAGTGCACATATTAAATCTCTGTGGTTTCATCTAATCTTGTATACATATTAGAAAGCAAAGAATATAAACTGCAGGGAGAGACATGAACATATTTGAATGAATCTTGATTCTATTTTAGAACCAATTATATTTTGTTTCAGATATCCATTGTTTTATAATCATGTGGGAGTCATCCTTCTATTTGTGTAGACCATGAAGAAGTGACTAAGATTAACAGTCTCTCTCTTCTTTTAAAAAATGAACTATAAGTGATTGACTTATACTTCTAAATTAGGGTAAGCCTTGCTAGTAGACAGCTGTGTCTCAAAGGAGAGGTCTCAATGCTTGAGAGACCAGATTCTTCCCTGAAGAGAAGTTCTCTTCAAAGAGAAGTGGGTCTTGAATATTTATGACTTCCCCTCAAAAAATGTGATGCTTGTTTATTTCTTTTTTGTTCATTTGTACAAAATATTTATTGCACCCACAGGCTGTACAAGGCATCACGCCAGGCTCTGGGGATGGAATGAGGCTAGATGAAATCTATGAAGATATTTAATGTAGATTATCAGAATTTCTAAAAGAGGATGACAGCAGAGGTAGGCCTCGTCCCAAGTGTACACTCCGTCATGAAAATCTATTCCTCACCCATCTTTTCTGGTCCCTCCAGCAATTTTACACCAAAGAATTGACTTATTTGGAACTTGAGTGGTTGGATGCATTTATCGTCCCACAACCCTCTGTATGGGGGGAAAATCTGCATTCTACCGATTAGAATTGTGAGAAACTTCCCATTAGGAGGGAAAATAATGACATCCATCCATTGTGGTCTGGGCTACCTTGGAGCTCAGTTCAGTGAATTTTAATGGGAAATGTTTTACTGAGAAGGGTCACTGTGAAATGTGTGCCTCAGGTTCGGACTGACCTGCAAAAAGAGCACTGAGGGGAAACATACCGTGCGGTGAAAGAACAGCTCCGAAGCAACTCAGACTTTTCCCCCCAAGGTCTTTATTGGTGACGAGACCTGGTGCTATTCTTGTGACTCCAAGGGCAAACATCCATAAAGCCAGTGGAAGATGCCATTGCCACCTCACCCCCCAAAACTTTTCAAGTGAAATCAAGGATCAAGAAGATGCTCATTTATTTATTTATTTTATGTGAGAGGGCGAGTGCATTTGGAGTAGGTTCCATCAAGCCAGACTGTTAATCAACCTTTCTCCTTAGAGGTTCTGAAAAGATTGTGCAACTAAAAAAGCCTGATTTGTGGCAGACGAGGGACTGGTTTTGCCAGCAGGACAATAGACCTGCTCATGTAGCCATGTCAGTGTGCCAGTTTTTGGCAAAAGACAGCATGCTTCTTTCTCTTGCGCCATGCACCTCAGTTACCTGGCCTTGCTCCGTGTAACTTCTTTGTTTCTAAGAATGAAGAGGAACATGAAAGGACAGTGATTTGGTGATATAGAAGAGGTCAAGAAAAACAAGGGAGGTGCTGTCAGCCATCCAAATCGATGAACTTCACAAGTGTTTTCAAGAATGGAATTGCAGATTTGACAAATGTATCAAGTGTAATAGAGATTTGAAAGTGAAAAGGTTGTTTTGTAAAAAAATTTAGATACATAGCTTTGAATAAAAAATGTACACACACACACATATATTTCTATTTTCTGTAAGCCATCACACTATATTCCCAAAGAACTGATAGACATGAACATTAGGAAACTACAATTCATGGACCATAAGGAACTTGCCCGTCATTCTCCAATTAGGAAAGAGTTGAGCTAGTATAATGCTCAGAGCTGTTACTTTCTGGGCCTTGTGCTTGATTCACAAGCAGTCCAGATGTATCGGGCTCTGGTTATACAGATCTTCTATTTACCAGGAATTGCTATAATGGTGCTTCTTAGAAGTGGTAGAGCATGTATCTAATATGAGTGGTCCATGAATAAGGCGTGACATAGGACCATGTATCCCGGGATGGTGCAAATGACTATTGCCCTCACTGTTGACTAAAACAAGTTGACACCTTGGTGAAAATATTTGGCAACATACTTTAAAAAAATCAGCCACTGAAAATTCTAGGGGCAAAGTTTTACTCTGACGTGAATGATGTCACCAAGAATTGGGGTCGACTTGACAGCTACTGGTTTAGCATTGTTTATTTTTAAACAGAAAAAAGCTAATTTGATTATAAGAGACAACCAGAGCCTTTCTATTAGTAACACTGTACTTGTAAAATGACGTGTGATGGTTTTGCATATGACTCACTTTTATACCCAGTGGAATGGCAGAAGTGGCCTATCCCCGAGAACCCCACCCAGTCATGTGGTGGAAATTCCAAGGTCTATGAAGAGATGAGTCTTACTAAGTAGTTAAATTTTCACCACCGGTATGAAACAAAGCAGTAACAATGGTCTTGGGGAAATGAAAGGTTGCCAGATTTGGCAATAAAAATATAAGGTGCTCAGGTAAATTAGAATTTTGGATAATGATAAGAAGTTTATTTTTTAGTATAAGTGTGTTGCAAAATTGCATGGGGGCATATTTATAATAAAATTTATTTGGCGTTTAGCTAAAGTTCAAATTTAACTGGGGATGTCTAACTCAGAAGTGTATTCTCTCAATAGCCACTAGACTCAATTTCTCACACCATGCACATCTTTAATGAAATGCCACCCTGCTCAGAGAAGTCTTCACTGAGCATTCTGTCTCAAAAAGCACACTATGTTCTGCTTTTATTTCTTCTTCTTCTTCTTAATTCTTATCACTATTGTAATTCTTAAGTTTTTCACTCTCTAATATTGTACTATATTTTTTCTCCTGTAGTCGATTTTTACAGCTCCTGAACTAAAATGCAAGCACCAAAATAATAGACAGTACATTATACCATTTGCTGTAATACCTACAGTCCTTATCACCAACCCACGCACCTACCACCATTGAGTAGGTTTGAACTCACAAACAATAGGAAAAGGGATACAATAGCACAAAATAGAAATGCCTCCGAGGGCTTAAAAAGCTGTCATCTTTGTGAGTCTCTGGTCAGTTCAAACCAGTGATATTTCTGTTAGCGGTGAAGTGCTTAACTGTGTGCCCCCAGTTTCTCATTGCATATGTGGTGTTTGACAAGTAGAATCTATTCAATCAAGAATGTTCCTTTATGACTGTCACTCCACTCATTAATAAGTTGTAAATGTTCTTTTCGAAGCTCAATCAGTCTGGCTTTGAACCATCTTTGTACATTCATCAATCAAAGCTGCTCCTCTGCAGAGGCACTTCATTTGACAGTAGCGTTCCAATGAGGCTAAAGATTCCTGAAATTCCCATCTATCAGTTACTGCAGTGCCATCTGCTATACCAAATTAAATCCAAAATTGCAGTGACTTCACCCAATGGAACTTTACTTTGTGCCTACATAAAGCCAGTAGGTAGGGTTTGAGGGTAGGCTGGTATTTTGTTTCATGTAGTCACTTAGGGCCTTATGTCATCCTTAACACTTGTAGGTGTGCCATCTTTAACGCTTGGATTCTAAGTTTCCTTGAAATTCAAGCAACCATTAGAGTTTGAGGAAGAGAAGGCATGGGAAAAAAAAAACACAGGCCTAAAAGTAGTGCATATAATTTCCATTTCTATTTGAATAGCCCGTAGTCAATTACATTGCCCCACATTAATACAAGCAGGTCGGGAAATGTAGTTCTCAGGCCGCAGGCTCCTTCTTGGCAGAGATTCTGTGGTAAATGGGAACAGGAGTCTAATCACATCCACCACAAGCTCCCTCCGTTGCCATTCTATTTATGTACACCTTTTCTCCTCAAAGCAGACTCTATCTTTCATATGCTAGGAAATCTTGATTCAGTTAATACACTAAGCATTCCGTATGTAGAATACCTCACTATTTTACTAAGGAAGAGAAGTGATTTAGGAACTCTTTAATCCTCTGAGTTTTTTAAAGCAGGAACAAAGAGATTCTTACTGACAATCATCTTTCTACTTAAGCTGAACTTCTTTTCTGTAGAAATTATCCCCTTAAACTTGAGACTTTGGCATTGCCTTGTAATACATATTTTTTTCCTTCTCACAAGAACAGATGGCACTAAAATTTCTAACCAGTGTTTTCACTAAGCAAGGTATTCTCAAAGATTACCTCTCCCAATATACTTTAATTCTGATCATAGCACTGCAAGTCTTTGGAGTCTGTTTGTTTAGAAATATTAATTGTTTGCCCCTTTTCTACATCACTATAAATTCATTAGGAAGAACTCTGCACCTTATATTTCAAAGAAGGCAAAAGGAAGCCATTGCTTTATTGGAATACGAAACTGGTATCTCCTACGAGGAATTTAGGGCTTAAGAGACCTTTGGCATGCCCTCCCATGACTAGGTGAATTAGCTCCAGATCTACGACAGAAGAGCTAATTAAATAATTAAATATGCCTTTCCATGGTGAGAAGTGTGAAAATTCTACATTTTGTGTAACTTTCTATTTGATAATGGATAAAAGTCAAAATCCAAATTCACTACCATTAAATCAATTCTAATTGATTCAACGCTCCCTTTATTCATTAAATCAATTGATTTAATGAATAAAGGGAGCGTTGAATCAATTAGAATTTAATGAATAAAGGGAGTGTTGAATCTTGGGACGTCATTTCTCCATGGAAGAAGCTGGACTAGTCTACTGAAAAGACTTCAGGATGACAGCCCTAGATAACCATTAGACTGAGGACACCTTGGGAAGCTTACTCAACTGTAGTTAGGTACAAAATGGAAAACAAAACAAAACAGAATTCAAAAACCACACTCCCTGCCATTGAGTCAGTTCTGAGCCATAGCAACCTTATAGGAAAGGGCACCACTGCTCCTGTGGATCTCTTAGACTGTAAATCTGTACAGCAGTAAAAAGTCTCTTCTTTTTCCCCAAGAGTGACCAGTGGTTTCAAACTGCTGCCTTTGTGATTAGCAACCCAATCCTAACTCACTATGCTACCAATTGACAACTTCAGTGGAAACTCTCAGCCAAGGGTTTATAGAAGTCAGTGGTTATTACTTCAGGGTTTTGGTCCACAGGTGACAAAATTGGGCAGCAAAATCTCCACTGTGTTAAAGATCGCTAGTAGACTAGAGATCCAGTTGTCCTGTTTGCTAATACACTTTGTCCTGGCTTCTCCAAATGTTTTCAGTTTTGGGAGTTAGCTTTCGAATAAGTTGCTTTCACCTTGGTTCTTGTCTCAGGATTTGGTTTGAGAGAGGTGGGAATGGGGATTCACTTAAGAATTCAGAGAAAGTGGAAGATAGAACAAAATGTAAAATACTCATGAGTGTATGAGCTTGAAGGTTATTAGTCATAGACTTTAACTTGAAGGCAAAGGGAAATCACTCAAGATTTTAATGAGGACAATAATAACAGATTTGTAATGAAAGAAGATAACTATGACTGCTGGATATGTGAAATATTGGAAGAAAAAAGGGAACATTCTGATTACACTTCTTCTAACACCCATTTGTTTGTTCTTTTGGCAGTTTCTGGTATTTTTAAGATTAATATGCATTGATTCAAATGCACCATAATTCAAATGAATGGATTCTTTTTGGTCTTTCTTATTGAATGTCCAGCTTTCACACGCATGTGAGGTGACTGAAAAGACCATGGCTTGGGTCAGGTGCACCTTAGTCCTCAAAGGTGCATACGTGCTTTTCAACGTTTTAAAAAGGTATTGTGCAGCAGACCTGCCCAAGAGAAACATCGTACACAACTGAAAAAAAGAACCCTGTCCTTTGAGGAGGGTGATGAAAACGGTGGTTATAGTTAGGTTTTGCGTCAACTTGGCTCCCTCAGAGTCATCAGTTGTTTGAGTTGGTGTAGTCCTTGGTTCCCACTTACAGCTGCCCTATAAACAGTAGAAGGAAACACTACCAGATCCTGCACAGGCCTCCAATTATTCTTATGTGTGAGCCCATTGTGGCAGGTACTTTGATAATGAATCTCATTGAAGGCCTTCCTCTTTTTTGCTGCTTCTCCACTGTATCAAGCATGATGTCCTTCTCCAAGGACTGGTCTTTCCTGGCAACATAGCTGAAGAACTTGAGACAAAGTCTAGTTATCCTTGCTCCTATGGAACATTCTGTCTGTACGTCTTGCTTTTTTCCTTTTTTACATTTGAGGTGGAATGTATTGTCATTTGCCAATAACTCATTGAAATACCATTATCCCAATGTAACAGCTTCAAGAAATAGCCTTTTTAAGGGCATATCCTGTGTAACTCTCTTATTCTTTGATTATATATATATATATGTATATATAAATATATATAATATTACATTATATATATATTAGATTAGATAACGGCAGACAAATCCACAATTAAGTAAGCATTAAGCATTTGTTATATTGAAATATCATTTGTTCTAAGAGTAGCAGTACAGAGTTAGAGAGCATAATTTAACACTTAGTTGCGTGTGTATTCAGTACGGCACTTTCAATGAATTGGAAGAAAATGGATATTTGTTTTAAAATGTACTACCAACAATTTACTCTGAACAATTATGCTAACCATTAATATGTTAGAAAGAAAAGGGGGGAAGGAATCAAACTATTTATTTTCACCTCTTTTTTTGCCACTTGATAGCATTTTACAACACAACCTTTGATCTTCAGAACCCTGGATTCAGTAGAAAAACATTTTGAATGATGTTTAGTACAACAGAAACGTCTCGGCAGTCAAAATTTAGACTGTAAAAAAATACACGCAAAACATACTTTTCTGAAAACACTTAACTTTGAACAAAGCACAAAACTACACAAATGCAGATGAAAACAGCATTTCAACTCCACCAAAAGTAGGCATCATAGTGTAAAAGTCACTGAACTTTGTCACTAGGCACTGTTCACTTTTAAAAAGTAGACAATAGACAAATAAATTGTCCACAATCATTATCCCAGCTCTAGGGCTTGCTTCAGAAAGCTTTCCACTGCATTTTGCTCGTTGCCTTCAGCAGCTCTCCATCCTCCTCCTCCACCGCCTCCTCCTATCTTTGATCTCCTACAGGAGGCCCAATCATCGTGGCCTCTATCATACTAGTCCCCGTGGTGTGAGCTATCATAGGCAGGTCTCTCCATATATGTCAGGTGTTGGGATGTGTGGTCCTTTTGTTGTGGGTGGAGAAATCAACTCTGATCCTACAGCTATCAAGCTCCATCCCATGAATATACTCTTTAGCTTCCTTGGTATTTTCAAAATATACAAAGGCAAATCCCTTTGAATGCCTAGACGGCTGGTCATACAAAATAAACACCTCAGCAATGGGGTCCTATTTAGAGAATACTTCTCTTAGGTCTCTTCTGTGGTGTATAAGTGCAACACAAATATGCCAAAACAACAGCTGGGATCAGAAGTTGCCTGGTTCCCAGTGAGACCTGCTAGTAGACATGGGGAAATGACTGTGGCTATGCCATCTGCGATAATTGCGACTGTAAAACCTGCCATGGTATCTTCTATGGGAGCAGGACAGAGACCAAGATCTTGTGTAATGCCTCCATGAACTTATTCTGGATCTAGACCTAGATTCAGTTCTGCACCTTGACTTTGATCTGAAACCCTGGAACCTTCCTTGGAGTGAGACCTTGCAGGGGTACACCTTGCAGATTTCCAAGATCCGTGAGCACTTCAACTTCTGGAAGAAGAACGGGATTCCTGCTCTCGCAGTAGTTCTGTTCACGCTGTCCCTCAGGACTCAAGGCTGCAGTCACCGCTGGATGAGCTTCGGTCAAAGTGGGCAACCTCCTGGGCCATGGCAGCCACATAGAACACAGCTTCCAGAGCCACTCAGAGATGAAGCACTCCACACTGAAAGCTCATGTTGTCTTCTTCCAAGACAGACCGGTTAGTTCTTTTGGCGGTGCAGAGGACTTTCAATATTCATGGCAAACACTATATACATTGATTTTTCTTGGTCTTCCTTATTTAATGACCAGTTTACACATGCATGTGAGGCAATTGAAAATACCACGACTTGTGTCAGGGCACCTCAGTCCTCAAAGTTACATCCTGGTGTTGGAACACTCTGAAGAGGTCTTGTGCAGCAGATTTACTTAATGCAAAGTGACCTTGGATCATGGGTGCTGCTTTCATGACCACTGATTGTGGATTTAAGCAAGAGTTTTCACTAGTTTGGTAGTAATCTCTCATTGTGGGATTTAACAAAATGTTATCAACTCCATCATGGGATATAATATGACACAATCAACTCTAGAAAGCATTAGTCAAAAAAGGCTCCAGGAATTGATGTAATACCAATGGAAATGTTTTGACACGGTGATGAAGCACTGGAAGCACTCATTCACATATCCTACAAAATTTGAAAGGTGGTTACTTGAGAGACTGTCTGGAAGAGATCCATATTTGTACCCATTCTAAGGAAAGATGGCCCAGCCAAATGTTCCAACTATAGAACCATATCACTTGCCAGTAAAAGTTGTCTGAAGATCATTCAACAATGGTTAAAAGAGTACGTTGACGGGGAGATATCAGAGGTCCATGCCAGTTCAGAAGACTTGGACCCAGGGATATCATTACTGATGTTGGGTCTTGCCTCAAAGAGAGTAGTAGAAAGATGTTTACTTGTGTTTTATGGACCATGTCAAGGCAGTTGACTATGTGGATCATAACAAACTATGGATAGCTTGGAGAAGCATGGGGATTCCAGAACAAATCGGTATGCTTCTGAGGAATTTATACGCGGATCAAGAGACAGTTCTGGGACCAGAAAAGGGGATACTACATGGTTTAAAATGTGAAAAGGTGTGCTAAAGTGTCCTCTCACCATACTTGTTCAATCTGTGTGCTGAGCAAACAATCCATGAAGCTAGATTATATGAAGAAGAATGCAGCATCAAGATTGGAGGAAGGCTTATAAAAAAGCTGACACAACTTTGCTTGCTGAAAGTGAAGAAGACTTGAAGTATTTGCTGCTGCTGATCAAGGATTGCAGCTTTCACTATGAGTTACAACTCAGTGTACAGAAAGCCCAAATCCTCACAACTGAGAAGAGTTGCTGTGAAATTTGCATCTTGGGTTCTGACTGACCAATGCCATGCTTGGAAAGAACAGCTACAAAGTGACCCAGACTGTTTCAAGGCCATTACTGGTGAAGACACATGGTGCTACCCCCAAAACAAACATCAATCAAGCCAGTGGAAAATGCAATCATCACCTCGCCCCCCAAAAGTTTGTCAAGTGAAATCAAAGATCAAAAAGATGCTTATTATTTTTATTTTTTCATGTGAGGGGGATGGTTCATCTGAAGCTGGTTCCATCAGGTCAGACTGTTAATCATGCTTTCTATTTAGAAGTTCTGAAAAGATTGTGTAACTATGTGTGGCAAAAAAGGCCCGATTTGTGGCAGATGGGGGACTGCTTTTGCCACCATGACAATGTACCTGCTCATGCAGCCATCTCAGTGTGCTAGTTTTTTGGCAGAAAACAGCATGCCTCTCTTGCCCCACACACCTTACTAATCTGACCTCACTCCACGCAACTTCTTTTTGTTTCCACGAATGAAGAATGACATGAAAGGATAGTGGTTTGATAACATAAAAGAGGTGAGGGAAAAAATGTGGGAGGTGCTGTCAGCCATCCAAACAGATGAATTTGAAAATGTTTCCAAGAATGGAATTGCAAATTTGATAAATCTATTAAGTGTAATGGAGAGTACTTTGAAGGTGATAAGAATGTTTGGAAACTAACTGGGGTAGCAATTGTACAATTCTGCTTGATGTGATTAAACTATGAAATGATATGATATATGTATTAACTATCAACGAATAATAATGAATAATAATAAAAAGAAAAGAAAAACAAGGTTATTATTTCGAGGACTTAGGTAAGTTTTACCCAAGCCAGAATATTTCAGTTGCCTCATATGGATGTTGGATATTGAGCATTGAACAGAGAAGGATGTGTTTGAATTGTGGTGCTAGAGAAGAATATTGAAAGTTCCATGCATTGCTAAAAGGACAAACCCATCTGTCTTGGAAGAAGAAAGGCCAGAGTGTTCCTTAGAGGCAAGGATGGCAAGATTTGTGTTGTCAGGAGACACCGGTCTCTGGTAAAGGACATCATGTTCCATAAAGTGGAGGGATCATGAAATAGAGGAAGGCTCTCAATAAGATGGCTTGACACCGTTGCTGCAGCAATGGGCTCAAGCATGGGACCAATTGTGAGGATGGTGTAGAACTGAACAGAGTTTCCTTCTCTTGTGTATAAGGTTGCTTTGCTATTGGTTGGAATCAATTCAATGAAACCTAACAATAACAATAGCAACCACCAACCCCAGTGGCAGCCTGCAGCTGTGGTGGCTTTGAGACCCCCTTAATAAAGCCATAGCCTTGATGGGATTGGAAGAAAGACTCCTGGAGAGTGTAGTCTGCTGCTTTTTAAGCAGCCTCCATGGGAAAGCTTCACCTCTGCTGAAACTGGATTTTAAACCTGGTGTGTTGACCTCCTGCAATGTGGTTGTTGCTGGGTACAACACTGACTGGTCCGTTGTTCTGCAGCAATTGTGTCATTCCATATCATGAATGGTCTTCCTCTTTTCTGCTGTCCCTCTTATTTACCAAGCATGAAGTTCTTCTCCAGGGACTGGTCTCTCTACACATCATAATCCAATCACTTCTTCAGTCTTCCTTTTCTAACGTCAAACTCTCACATGCACATGAGGCCAGTGAAAATACCATGGCTTCTATTAGGTGCATCTTAGTCTTAAGTTAGCCTCTTCACTTTTCAACACTTGAAAGAGACCATGTACAGCAGATTTACTTGAGGACACATCTTTTGATTTCTTGACTGCTGTTTCCATGGGCATTGACTGCGGATCCAAGCAAGACAAAATCTTTGCCAACTCCATTTCCCCATTTACCATGATGTTACCTACTGGTCCAGTTGTGAGGATTTTGGTGATCTTTACACCAGTATTGCCTTGTAATCAGTACTGCAGCCTGCAATCCTTGATCTTCATCAGTAAGTGCTTCAAGTTCTCCTGACTTTGAGCAAACAATATTGTGTTATTTGCATATTAGAGGTTGTTAAGAGTTCCTCCATCCTGATGCTGCTTTCTCTTCATATAATCCAGCTTTTCGGATTACTGGACGTGCAAACAGATTGCATAAGTACGGTGAAAGGACACAACTCTGAAACTATGAGTTTTCCTGATCGGAAAACATGCACAATTTCTTTGCTCTATTCACACAACTGCCTCTTGATCCATGTACTAATTCCACTTGAGCACAATGAAGTGTGCTGGAATTCCCATTTTTCTCAAGGTTAACCATAGTTTGTTATGATCCACACGGTTTAGGGCCTTGGCAGAGTCAACAAAGCACAAGTAGACAACTTTCTGATATTCTCTACTTTCACCGAGGTCCATCTGACATCAGCAATGGTATCCCTTTTCCCAAGTCCTCTTCTGAATTTGGCAGCTCTCTGTTAATGTACAGCTGCCAGCATTGTTGGATCATTTCAGGAAGATTTTTCCTTGCATATGATATTAATGATAAGGTTTTATACTTTCTGCCATCAGTTGGATCACATTTCTTTGGAATGGGCACAAATAAAGATCTCTTCCAGCCAGTTGACCAAGTAATTGTCTTTAAACTTTCCTGGCATAGAATAGTGGTGCTTCAAGTGCTTCATCAGCTTGCTGAGACATTACAATTGGTATCCCAGCAATTCTTAGACCCTTGTTTGGGGCTAATGCTTTCAATGCAGCTTGACCTTCTTCCTTCAGTACCATTGCTTCTTGCTCAGATGCTATCTCCCGAAATGATACAGTGTCAATTACCATATATACTCGTGGATAAGCCGAGTTTTTCAGCACAATTTTTATGTAGTTTTTGTGGTAAAATAAAAATGCCTTGGCTGATATTCAGGTAGGCTTATACTCGAGTATAGAGGTAGTTCTTTTTGGTACATTGACTGTTGATCCTTTCCATCTTCACTTAATGCTTCCTGAGTCACTCATTGTTTTTCCCATAAAATCTTTCCATGTTGTGACTCAAGGATTGAAATTTTATTTCTTTCTTTCAGTTTAAGACATGCTGAGCTTGTTCTTCATTTTTGTTTTAGGCGTTTGAACATTTCATTATAATATTTTACTTTGTCTTCTTGAGCTGTGCTTTGAAATTTTTCTGTTCAGTTCTTTGACTTAATCTTTCTTTTATTTGCCTTAAATACTGTATTATTAAGAGCATGTTTCAGAGTCTTTTCTGACATCAACTTCTCTCCCTGTATTTTTAATGATCTTTTTCTTTGTTCATGTATGATATTCTTGGTTGTTGAAAAAAGGTATGATCAAATTGTTGATCTTGGAAAGTTATACAATCTACAGGTTTGTTTGTCTCCAAGACCATATTATACAGCAATCGTTACATCTCTTTCTTTCTAAATTTTGCATCCTAATCGCCAGTAATGATCAGTGCATCTTGATTGCATGTCTTGTCAATTCCAGACTCAAGTCCTTGGTATAATTCTTGAATGTCTTCATTACTAGCTTTAATAATTGGTGCACAAATTTGAGCAACAGTTGTATTGGCTGCTTTCCCAGTGTGTGATAGAGATTGTCCTATCACAGATAGCATTGCAATTTAACATAGATCTTAACATGTCCTTTTTGGCAGTGAATCAAATGCCATTCCTCTTGATTGTTTCAGTCCAAGCATAGCAAACCACAGGACTTTCTGATGAAAAGTATTCAGTACCAGCCCATTTCAGCTCACTAATGCCTGGGATATAGAATTTTATGTGTCCCATTTCATTTTTGACAACTTATAATTTTTCTAGATTCATATTTTGTACATTCCAAGTTTTAATCATTAGTAGATTTTCCCATCAGTTTCTTCTCACTTGAGGTATGCCTCATCAGCTATGAACGTTCCAAAGGCTATATTCCCATGGGCTTTATTCCATTCACTTCCTATGGTCAACCATGTGGAGAAGGCAACTCTTCCTCAGTAATAATTTGAATGCCTTCCCATCCAAGGGGCTACTCTTCTGGCACTATATCTAAAAATGTTCTTCTTCCATTCACTAAATTTTCAGTTTCTGATAATATTTTTATTATATCTGTACATTTTTAAGTATTTAAATCTCTTGAAGTGTACGGGCAATTTCTTCTTAGTAGTCTGTGCTTAGTCTGGAAGCTGCATGGAAGCCTATTCACTTTGGGTAACCCTGGTTACATTTGAAACATCAGTGGCATGGCTCTCAGTGTGACAGCAACACATAAGCCACCAGAGTAAGAAAAGCTGACATAAAAGTGTTGGCCCCTTGTCATATTGCTTGCCAATCCAACGAGCCATCATCAGACTGCCAATATTGTATTAATTTGACTATACATCTACTAGCTTCTGTCTTCTTGAATCAGCTTTCTGATTCAGCAAGCCCACAGCTATATGGTCCAGAGATGCCTCCAACTTACCATCTGACCAGTGGACTTGAATTGGACTGGTCTTACCCACTTCTACAGCTCTTTGAGCCCTGTCTTGATATAAATCTCTTTCTAGCTATATACAGAAATACACATCACTGGCTTTGCTTCTCTAGAGAACCCACCCTAAAACAACAGCAGATGCATTTATCTGATAACCTAAATGTTGTAGGTTCAAGTCTACCCAGAGGTGCCTCAGAAAAAAGTAAAGGACTATAGATTTGATGTGCTTCTGAAATATCAGCCCATGTAATCCCTGGGGCATAGTTCTACCCTGGCTCCCAAGGGAGTTCCTCGGGCGGAGTCAACACAGAGGCAAATGGTGAATTCCTAATTAAGACCTTAGGCTGCCACTTTTCTGTCACTTTGTCATATTGTGGTGGCTTGTACGTGCTGTGATGCTGGAAGCTATGTCACTGATCTTTCAAATGTCAGCAGGGTCACCTACAGTGAAAAGATTGCAGGGGAATATCCAGACTGAGAGAAGACTAAGGATTTGGCTGCCCAATTTGGAGGAAACAGTCAATGAAAACCTTGTAGTAGCACGTAAACATTTTCCGATGCTGAAAGTCTAAGGAATGGAAGCAGGCATTGTCCGAGATCATGCTGGAGGACGGGCCCATTAGATTAGAAGGCACTCTGGAAGTGCCTGAGGAGGAGCTGCTTTCTCACAGGCGAGCTGACCGTGTTGGTGTGAGCGGAGTAAAGCCTGTGCGGGTGGCATCTTCAGGATTTTCATTTGCTGATGAGACACAGCTCCAGATGAAAAGAAATAGCTGCAAAAATGTATTAATTATTGAAACCTGGAGTGTAAGAAATATATGCCTAGGGAAACTGAAAGGCATCAAAAATGAAATGGAATGCATAACGATTGATATCCTATGTGTTAGTGAGCTGAATTGAACTGGTATTGATCATTTTTAGTGAGAAGATCATCTGATTTACTATGCCAGACTCAAGAGTAATGGCATTGTATTCAATGTCAAAGTCTCCTTTGCAATACAGTGCAGTCTGTGATGGGATTATATCTATCTGCCTCAAATATATCTGATCAGTACAACTACTATTTAATTTATACACCAACCACAGAAGCTAGGGATGAAGAAAGTTAAGAATTATGCCAAAGTCTTCAGTCAGAAGGAAGAAACCAATAGAGAGGTCTGAGGGGCCGGCCCCAATCTCAACTAGGTGGACAGCCCCCCTCCCCACAGAAGAATTCACTTCAGAAGACAGCATTCAGACTACAGCTCAGGGAGAGGGACATGTCTGACCAGAGCGCACAGAAGCAAATGAAGGGCGGGGGGGGGAAGGGAGTGGAGCACATCCCGGCCCACCAAGCCCTCAGGACAATATTCCTGTTCAGAGCAGCCGAAGCACAAAGAGGACCATAGGGTCAGCCCCACTATGAGACACGACATCCCTCACTGACCCCTACCTCTACAGCGGACAACACTGGAGATACAGCGTGGGAATTGCGTCCAATCTGACCCTACCACACCAAGGCAAAACAATAAGGGCTTACAATAGAACAGCAAGAAGAACAGAGCAATAGACTTTGGGGCTAGGGCACGGCACCCCATCAGACTCCTCTAGAAAACATTCCTAAAGGTCAACAGACCAACTATTTACAGGCTTTCTTTTTTTTGTAGTTTTTTTTTCCCGTTGTTGTTCTTTTTGCTCTGTCTTGTTTTTTGTACATATTATTATCTCTGCAGCTCTATCTAGATAAGATAGGTGAGGTAAACAACGTGGAGGAGCAATCAAAAGGATCAACAGTTCCGGGGAACATGCGAGGGGGTCGGGGGGGAAAGGAAGAGGCTGTTAACAAACCCAGGGACAAGGGAATAATAAGTGATCCAAATCGATGGCGAGGAGGGTGTAGGAGGCCTGGTAGGGCTTGATCAAGGGCAATGTAACCAAGAGGAATTACTGAAACCAAAATGAAGGCTGACCATGATAGTGGGACAAGAGGACAGTAAAAGGAAATAGAAGAAAGAACTAGGAGACAAAGGGCATTTATACAGGCATGTACATATATAAATATATTGATTTATGACAATGGGAAAACAGGTCTAAGTGCATATATTTATAGGTTTAGTATTAAGGTAGCAGATGGACATTGGGCCTCCACTCAAGTACTCCCTCAATGTAAGAACACTTAGTTCTATTAAACTGGCATTCCATGATGCTCACCTTCCTGACATGATCGCAGAAGACAAAGCGGGTGCATAAGCAAATGTGGTGAAGAAAGATGATGGTGCCTTGTTTTCAAAAGATATAGCATCTGGGGTCTTAAGGCTTGAAGATAAACAAGAGGCCATCTAGCTGAGAAGCAACAAAGTGCACATGGAAGAAGTACACCAGCTTGTGTGATCACGAGGTGTTGATAGGATCAGGTAACAGGCATCAAAGAACAAGAAAATCATATCATTGTGAATGACGGGGAGTGTGGAGTGGAGACCCAAAGCCCATCTGTAGGCAACTGGACATTCCCTTATAGAAGGATCAAGGGGAGGAGATGAGCCAGTCAGGGTGCAGTGTAGCAACGATGAAACATACAACTTTCCTCTAGTTTTTGAATACTTCCTCCACCCTCCCACTATCATGATCCCAATTCTACCTTACAAATCCAGCTAGACCAGAGGATGTACACTTTTATAAATAAGAGCTGGAAACAGGGAATCCAGGACAGATAAACCCCTCAGTACCAATAATCAGAGTAGTGATACCAAGAGGGTAAGGGTAAGGTGGGGGGAGAAAGGGGGAACCGATCACAATGATCTACATATTACCCCCTCCCTGAGGGACGGACAACAAAAAGTGGGTGAAGGGAGACATCAGACAGTGTAAGACATGAAAAATAATAATAATTTATAAATTACCTAGGATTTGTGAAGGAGGGAGGTTGGGGGAGGGAGGGGAAAATGAGGAACTGAAACCAAGGGTTCAAGCAGAAAGCAAATGTTTTGAGAATGATAAATCGAGGGGAAAAAATTGAAGTTGTCAAGTATTTTGTCTTTTTATCTACACAATGAAAAATCATGGAACAGCAGGCAAGAGATATAGAGATGCAATTGCATTGGGTAATTCTGCTGCACAAACTTCTTTAGGGAAAAAACAACAACTTCTTTAGAGTACTAAAGAGCAAGGGTGTTACTTTGAGGACTCAGGTACACCTTACTCAAGCTATGGTATTTTCAATTGCCTCATATGCATGTGAATGTTGAACACTGAATAAGAAAGCAGAAGAATAATCAGTGCATTTGAATTGTAGTGCTAATGAAGACATTTTAAAATACCACTGACTACTAAAAGGACAAACCAATCTGTCTTGGAAGAAGTAAGGCCAGAGTACTCCTTAGGGGCAAGAATGACAAGACTTTATTTTACGTACTTCAGATCAGTGGTCAGAAGAGATCGTCCCTGGTGAAGGACATCATGCTTGGTACAATGGAGGGACATCAAAAAAGAGGAAGACCCTCAAAGAGGTGATTGACACAGCAGCTGTAACAATGAGCTCCAGCATAAGAACAATTGGGCAGATGGGGCAAGACAGAGCTGTGTTCCACTCAGTGGCAAATAGGGTCCTTATCAGCAGGAGTTGACTCCATGGCGCTTAACAACAAGGCCCGAGGCTAAATCCCAAGTGAAACTGGTCTATGTTTGCATGTTGCTGATCTGCGGTATCTAGAAGTTTCACATATTAAACTCTTCCTGGTAGAAGATTTTTAGGCACTGTATTTTGCATATAATGCCAATGTGCAAATAACAAACATTTTCAAACGTGCATTAAGGAGAAATTGGACCTGAATGTGCTAGAGGATTTCTCAATTTGCAAAATCTATGGAACATGTACATTATTTCTGTAAAATATAGTCAATGTGATTTTTCCCCCCTTGGCATGTGAATAATGGAGATTCAGAGAGATTAGATATTTGACCAAGGTCACAGAGGTAGTAATGGGTAACACAGGAAATTAAATATGGATTTTTCTAGCCTCAGTGTTTATTCTGGCACCTGACCCCCAGCAAGCAGCTTTATACCATGTCATGCATAATTACATTAAACATGCATAAAAGAAAATATTTCAGAAAATTTGTAGTGCTACACAAATGTGAAATACTATTATGATTGTTATGAATTATTGAAGAAATAATAATTTTATAACTAGTTTGTCTCAGTAATATTTAATATATAGTCTAATTCTGACTTTGCTCTCAGAAGATAGTGCACGGTTACATATTGGCCAACATGGAAGCCCCAACAAAAAACTCAAGGAATACATTCAATCTTTCTGATCTTTTCAAACTCAAAGATCTTTAGATGTACCAGTAGGAAAAAAGAAACTTTTCATTTCTAAGCAGAGATGGGAAAAGCTGTCAATCATGAACAAGTGGGCCCACAAGTCATTCAGGGTGCAGTTTCTACTGACTGCCAAGGTGGTTTTGAGAAATAACAACCCCAAGAGGGCAGTTACTGAAAGTAACTGCAGAAAGCTAACAGACTACCTGGTATGATACAGTGTGTGGAGATGGCTTGTTGGCTGGGACTATATAAACCATTTCTAGAGCTGAAACCTGAAATAGCAATTTAAATATCCAATTAGCACAACAGCTGGATTTTTATCCTTTTACTTAAAAACAAACAAAGAAAAAAAAAAAAACTTCACAAGCTAACCGCCTTCCAAAAAAATAAAATGACCTATTTTAAAACTCACATGTTTCTGGCAGAGCTTGCATTCTAGTTAAGACACTGACCCGTCACTGTTAGAGATAGCTTACGCAGAAGAAAATAGAGACTATCCGAGGAGAAATCCAACCAGGTGCTTTTTACATGTGTTTCCCTCCCTCCCACCTTCTTCCCTCCCTTCCTCTCTCCTCTCTTTCTTCTCATGTTTCCTTTCTCGATTAAGAAATAATAATCAACTATTTTTAGGAGAGTGGATTTTTCTCTAAGACTTGGGATAGTCATGTTGAGCATTGCTCATGACTAATTCAGAAGGCACAGGAGACATCCATGGGTTTAAGAGTGACGCCCAGAAAATCCAAACCATTTGAAGTTTTTTCCTCAAGGAAATTGCCCTGACCCACCAGAGGGAATTTAAACATTTCTCTTAGAAATATCTTCCAGTCACTGATATTCATGTCTCTCACCTGTAAAATCACTTAAGCAAATTGACCATTTTATATAAGTCCCGTTTAATTCATGACGGTTAGAGTAAGTTGCTTTATTACTAAATGAAAAATGGCAAAGTTTAACTTTTCTCTGCTAAGGGATTCTCTGCTGTGAATTTTGTGAGTTTAGGGTATCCTCAGATGTTTAATCGATCTGTCTGACAACTTAGACATTTCCAAAACTATATGTCTATACAAAGAGAAATTCTAGGATTTGGACCTTATTGTTTCATATACAGATAGAATTATATTATAATAATTATAGATAATTATTATTGCATAATATAAAAGATAAAAATAACACCCAGAGATGTTAACTAACCTTCCTAAATCAGAAGATGACAGTTTTCATGTGTGAATTAACTCCTAGATTAAGGTTTTTATACATCATGCTGTGTTCCAGCCTTTGTAACTAGGAGACTTGAACTTACTACTGATCACTAAGAAATGGAGAAGGTGTCGCTGTTTCTATGATGCAGCTAATTTGGCAATGACAGGCATTTGTAAGTGACTAGTCCCAAAGTGCGACTCTTGTCACATGCCATCATGTCCCTTCAGACCCATCGCAACCCCGTGCACGGAAGAAAACACGGCCTGATCCTGCACCACCCTTGCAATTGTTCCTGTGCCTGAGCTTGTCGTTGCTGCCCTGGTGTCAATCCATCTTGTGGAGGATTGCCCCTCTGTTCTTCTGCCCCTTCACTTTACTAAGCATGAGGTCCCTTCCCAGAGACCAGTCTTCCCTGACAACATACCCAAAGTGTGTAAGACAAAGTCTTGCCATCCTTTCCCTCTAAGAGACACTCTAGCTCTATTTCTTCCAAGACAGATCAGCCATTCCTTTTAAAAGTCCGTGGTACTTTCAAGGTTCTCCTCTAGCACAAAATTCAAATGCATCTATTCTTCAGTCTCATGGCAGGCATGCCACACAAGGATGGTTCCCCATCAGAAAACCAATCAACAGCATAACTAAACCACATAAATAACACAAGAGAGTCACGTGGTCATGTCAATGGACACAGAAAAGGCGTTTAATAAAATCCAACACCCATGTCTGATAAAAAGCCCCAGCAAAACAGATGTGGGAAAATTTCTCAAGATAATAATCGGACTTTATTCAGTGCCCATAGCCAGTGTGAGTCTGAACAGAGTGAACGCATTCCCTTAGAATGGGAATCAGACAAGGACCTGGACGCTCATGCAGCCTTGTAGTGGAAATGCTGGATAGAGAAGTAAAGTGAGAAAAATGAGGGAAAGGCGTTCAAGTTGATAAGGGAGAAGTAAAATTATCTCTATGCACAGAGTATTTGATCCCAGAGGTTCCACAAGAAAACTGCTGAACCTAATAGAGAGATTCAACAACACACACACACACACACACACACACACACACACACACTATGATTTTAACAAAGAAAACCTTGAAAAGGAAAAGTTACCACAGCGCCCCCTAGGATAAAATCCATAGGCATAGATTCAACAATGCCAGAGATAATAACCCTACCCTCCAAAAGATAAAATAACCCTAACCCGGGACATAAAAATACAAAGAAAACACAAAACACTGCTGCATGAAGCCCAAACAACCCTACGGACATGGGGACATTGGATAGGAAGACGAACACTGAAAATGCCCGCACTATCCAACGTGTGATAGATGTACTGCCGCCCTGATGCCAATTCCATCAGAATCCTTTAATGAGAAGGGAAGACGGCTTCTCAGCGTGCTACAGACCAGAAGGAAGGCCCAGATAAGCAAAGAGCAACAACAAGGTAGGAGCCTATCTCAGAGCCATGGTCAATGTCCAACTTTCACAGGCATATGAGGAAATGGAAAATCCCATGGCTTGAGTCCTCAAACTAATATCCTTGCTTTTCAATACTCTAAAGAGGTCATGTGCAGCAGATTGACCTAACACATTGCAAATTTTTTTCTCTTGACTTCTGAGTCCAGGAGCATTGATTGTGGATTCAAGCAAGTAAAAATCCTTGACAACTTCAACTTTTTCTCCATTTATCGTGTTGTTATCTAATAATCCAATTGTGAGTGAGACTTTAGAGAGTTTTTCCAATTAGAATGTAAAAAATATTATTTATAAGTTATCTATGCAATTTATATAATGGGAGCGAGAGAGTAATGTTTTGGCAGCAATGATGAAATGTTATGTTTATCAAAATGTGTTATTTAGTTGAATGAAAGAGTGATCTTTATCTTTGCCCAAGCAAATTCTGGATGGAAAAACAGTTTGTTAACAACAACAACAAAATGACAATTAATGCAATAAGATTGTAAAACACAAATCCCTTTACAGTGTTGATGATGACCATCTTTTATCTTCTCTGAAACTTAGGTACATTCATTTGTATTGGCCTGCTTAGTTTATCTCTGACTTTGCCTTAAGATGCATAGGTAACATTTCTTATGAATGTAACGTAAGATCATCCACAACAATCAACATCCCAACTCTCAGGCTGAATAGTTTTCATTGCCAATGAGACTGTGATCTTCACAACAGTTTTCTGTAAGACTCTAGCATGGGTTGTTAAGCTACTAACCAGAACTGTAATAGAGGAGGTGTAAGATATCTCCATGGAAACGGTGACACTTGTACCAACTTTCTCCTCTCTGATATTAGGCTTTATTATATTGCTCTCAAACCGCATATCACGTTGATATTGTGCATTTATTGGGCCCTACTGCAAATAGAATTTGACCTAAGTTTTTTTACTAGTCTTAACCTGTGACAATGAACAATTTACTTAGATGCAGAATTTTTTTGAAAATGTTTTAAACTTGTCTGAAACTGTACGACCAAATAGGACTAGAAGGCAAACTATATATGTGATTTTAAATTCTCTCACAGCGACTTAGTGCATCATACAATGTCTGATCAATGTAAACAATATTTTTCTATCTTTACGTCTTTGTATAATTGTTTTTAAATCTGCTGAGTATTTACATTTACCTTTAATATTCTCTTGCCCATTGGGGCAGATTTGGAATATCCAGTATGAGAGAGAGGACAGGATGTTTCTAGCCCACAAAGGGCTCAAGAAAGATGGCAAGGCTAAACACATCACAATGAGAAAAATCTGCTGCTTCTGACAGAATTATACAAACTGTGTGATACAATCCACAAATGCTTCCCTGTATTAAATATAAGCAATGGAGAATAAATGACACGTATCATTTCAGTAATGTCCTTGATATAAGAAAGTGATACTTCTCTTTAGCCTGGCATCAATGAGGATAGCAGGAGGCAGACCCAAATATCAGCACAACTGGGAGGACTAGACCTTCTTTTATTAAAAGGGTGACTGTTAAACTATTTCTTCACTTTGACGATAGCATCAACCATAGGCTCAAACATATCAAAGATGATGACAATGGCGTACAACATGGCGCCATGCAGTGTGTCTTCCAAGAGCAACTAAATGATATTGATACACAGTTACTGAAACTTTAATAAACAAAGATATCAAGATGTGAAGCTATTATACTTTGACATATCCTCAATATAAGTCGATACACATCTGAAGGCTGTGTTTCTATATCTAACTTTTCCTTTAGAATTCAGTGTTCATAGACTTACACTATGTCACAATGGCAGGCTGGACATCATCGAGGGACTCCAGTTGTGTTCCTTTTAAATTTCCTTTGAGAAAAAAAAGAAGTGTGCAGAGGAAAGACCCGAGCAGAGACATGGATGGAGCACAGTCGATGAATGAAATGCTTGGAGGACAGCCCTTGCTACAGTCTCAGAGGATAAGCAAGCGCAGTGTCCCAGTGAAAACCAAAACTTCTTGGCTCAGTTTCCTGGGATTTTTGTCACAAATTTAGTTTTCCATCATCTTAAAACTTCTTCATATTAATTCCTTTGGTAATCCTGTGTCCTTAGGAAAAAATCTGTCAAGGTGGCCCTCTTGAGAGTTTCCCCAGAATAGTATCGATGCCTTTCTGTGGTTGTTTCTCTGCCTTGAATTGAGCTGGCCCAGCAATCCTCTGGTAAGCAACTGCTTCGATTAAACTTTAAAAAAAAAAGGCATCTGTGGTAGTTACATAAATCCATGTCAACTTGATAACTAAATGTAGAGGTAGAGTCTAGTCTGTCAATCAGGTCACAGCCTGATGATGCCTCCTTGTGGGCGTGGCCTTCTCATGAGGATTCTGGGAACTTTCTCTCTTTCTCCCTGGAAGCTGGCCACACACTCCCTCTGCTTCACCTTCCTGCTGGCAAGCTACTCAGAGGCCTGCTAGAGACCTGTGATGGCCCTGGAGATGCTTCTACTGTCATTGGATCCACAAGAATTTGCACCCACTGCCCATGATCTTCCTAGATTTTGCATTATTGCATGTGCGGTATGAGTCTGAAGAAGGATTTATGGACTAATATTGGACTTATGGGCTAATATAGGACTTATGGCCTTGATTTGGACTGGGCTGAGATGTTTTCTTAATATACAATTACTCTTTGATATGAAGCTCTTTCTTACACACATATGAGTATCTCTGAATTTGTTTCTCCAGTCAACCCAGCCTTACACAACATCTTAACAACTATATTACTTAGTGAACTTGTCTGCAGCCATCCAGCATCTGCAAACCATATATAAACATTTGTTGTTGTTGTTTGGAACAAATAGGGCATAGATGTACTGGAACCTGAATAGCAATATTGCCTGACTTTGCCATGTAATTTTCTTTACAACCCCATAATAGGATTCTTAACTAAGAGGCGACTACATGGAATTTTAAAGTCACAGTAAAGTAAATTCACTTATTCTACTGTTTGGTTTTAATACACACTTCTAATTTATCTTCTACAAGAATTCTTACAAGTTGTATGTCCGTGTCCCCTACTTTGGTAGCTTGAGCGTTGCTGTAATGCTGGAAGCTATGCATCACACTGGGATTTCAAATATCATCAGGGTCACACATGGTGACTAGGCTTTATTGGAGCTTCCAGACCAGAAGAAGTCTACAAAGAAGGAATAGGCTGTCCACTTTTGAGGAATTAAACATAGAAAACCACATGAATACAAGAGACTATTGTTAGATATAGTGCTGGCAAAAAATGAGTCTCTCAGGTTGGGAGGCACTCAAGATACCCCTGGGGAAGAGCTAACTTCTTGAAGGAAAACTGAACTTTCAGGACCTTCATTTGAGGACAAGGCATGACTCAAAATGAGATGAAACAGTGGTAAACATCATTAATCAACAGAATATGGAATGTACAAAATATGTATCTAGGGAAATTGGAAGCCACGAAAAATGGCTTTCCTAGGCTTTCCATTTTGATATCCTATGCTTTAGTGGGCTGAAATGAACTGGTATAAGCCACCTTGAATTGCAGAATCAGATGCTTTCCTATGGGAGAAATGACCAATTCAAGACGCATGACATTGCATTTGTGAAAATAATTTCTTTTAGAAAAATTAAAACAAGACTAGTTCTAAAGAGGTAAGAATGAAAGATATCCCATGTCTAACTTTTCCAAAATGCTATACCACTCCATTATCCCTGATATCAACCACTATGCCTCCACTTATTATTTTCCCCATGTCCCTGGGTTCTATAATTTGCAAAGATGCTACACAGAACTCAGGAAGCTTTAAGGAAATGGCTCACTTGGGTGTGGGTGTTACTAAGTCCCAAATCTGAAATTCAGAAATCTGTTTCATTCACAAACCTGTCGACGCTATTGAAATCAGGACCTAACAACTTAGGTCCAGAGAACTGGAGGTCAAGCAGAGGCAAGCCAAATGCAGAGAGCAGAGCTAGAAGTGAGGCTATCTGAAAGTTAAAGCATCTGCTCTTTTTTTAATGTTTTGTAAGGATGGGGAAGTCGCAGAATGAACGGCGTTGATGGTGTGTGGTTCTTGCCTTCCTCAGACAAAGGGTGATTACTTCACCAAAGGTAGAGACTCAAAATACATGACACCTTCAGCACAGCAGAGAATTCCCTCAATAATCAGATTATGACTATGGGCAGAGAGGCTAGAATTCACAGCACATCAATATAGGAATTAGGGATAGCAGTACCATATTAAGTAATTGACTACATATCTGTATGTCTCATCAAAATCAACATTTCAAGACTTAATTTTAAGTACAATCTATTATTCAAATTTACATACTATATACTAAAGTTAGTGATAAAGAAATTGTAGAATTCTACCAAATTATTTAGTTTAAAATTTATCAAACATACAAATCAATTGATTGGCAATTGGAATGTGAGAGTTGGGAACAAAGGGGAAGGATCGATCAGCATTTGGAAAATAAGACATTAGGAATAAAAACTTAGCTAGATATTGTATTACAGAATTTTGAAAGACCAGTAACTTCTTCTTTGCAAATATCTTTTGCAAACAGCACAAATGGCCGCTGTTCTGGCAGACTTCACAAGACGGAATATACAGGCATGCAATTGACTGCATCTGTGGGAAGCGACGGCGAAGAATCGCAATATTCCCAGTCAAAGCAAGGCTGGAGGAGACCGGGGAACAGATATCAATTGCTGATAGGTAAATTTCCATTAAAATTGAAGAATATTAAAACAAGTCCACAAGAATCAAAATATGCCCTAGAGTTTATCCCACCAGAATTTCAAGAACATCTTAATAACTGTTTTCATAAACTGAACACTAATGACCAATATCTGATATTTTGTGGGATGGCTTTTATCATAATTATTATGCATGAATAAAGAAAAGATGATTAAAAAGACAGAAAAAAATCAAAGTAGTGCTCAAAAAAGAGCACTGGAAACTTGCTCTTGAACATAAACAAAGCAGCTAGAGCAAATGGTAGAAATTATGAAGTCAAAGAGTTGAACAGAAAATTTCAAAAGACAACTTGAGAAGACAGTGTTCTAATGAAATGTCCAATGGTCTGGAGTTAGAAACCAAACAGGAAGAGCATTCTATGCATATTTCCAGCTGAAAGAATTGTGTGTGGGGGGGAGAGGTTAATCCTTACATTGAACTCTTGAGGGTTTCTATGGCTAAAATGTTAAATTACATAAGAAGCATTAGAAGAAGATGGAAGAAATACAGATGCTATACTAAAAATAGTTGATGTTAAACCATTTTAAGAATTAGCATATGATAAAGAAACAACGATATTACAGGAAGAAGGCTAAGCTGCCCTGAAGCCATTATCAAGCAAAAAGGGTCCAGGAGTTGACAAAATATCTGCTGTAATGTTTCAACAAGCTGATGGAGCATTGGAAACACATATGAGTCTATATCAAGAAAACTGGAAGGCAATTGCCTGGGCAACACATAACACACCCATTGTACACATTCCAAAGAAAGGCGTATGAAATTATGTAACAGATATTATGTGAGAAAATCTTTAATATATGAAAGTAAAATCTTACTGAATTTATAATCCAAAAATTGTTGCAACCATATATTGGCAAGAAGTTGCCAGAAATTCAAGGGAATTCAGAAGACATAGAACAAGGGATACCATTGCCGATGTCAAATTGGTTATATCTGAAAGAAGAGAATTCCAGAAAGGTATTTACTTGTATTTTGTGGACCCTGAAAAGGCATTCAACTTTGTGGATCAACAGACTATGGACAACATTGTGGGAATGGGACAACTCTTCAATGTATTCATGTGGGATCTGTGCGTGGACCAAGAGGCAGTCATTTGAACAGAACAGGTGAACAATGAATTATATAAAATCAGGAAGGTTTCATCACACTTATTTAATCAATATGCTGAGAAAATAATCCAAGGGGCTGGACTATATGAAGAATGTGTCATTATATTTGAGGAAGGTTTATTAGTAATTTGTCATATGCTGGTAGCACAACCTTGTTGCTAAAAGTAAGGGCTTGAAGCACTTGCTGATGAAAATCAAAGATTGAAGCCTTCAACATAGATTACAATACAGTATATGAAAACCAAATCCTCACAACCAGACTAATAGACAAAATAATGAAAAACAGAGACGGGATTGAAGTTGCCAAGGATTTCATTTGACTTGTATTCACAATCAACCCTCATGACAGAAGCCACCAAAGAAACCAAATTAGTATTGCATTATGTCTATCAACCTCTGTGATAGTTAGGTTTTATTTCAATTTGACTAGGTAAAAATTCTCAGTGGTTTTCAGTTAAGTCCTAGTAATCTCTATGCTATTGCATACCAAGAAAACCAAAGCACAAATTCACTGCCATTGAGTCAATTCCAACTCATGGGGGAACTATAGGATGGGATAAAACTGCCCTGGTGGATTTCTGAAACTGTAACTCTTTACAAGAGTAAAAGGCCTCATCTTGCTCCTGTGGAGAAGCTGGTGGTTTTGAACTGTTGATACTGCAGGCCAACACACAACCGCTATGCAACTAGGGCTTCTGTGATGTTACATAACACAATGCAATGAACTCAATAATGGAATCTGGCCAATTGGTTGTAATAAGATCAGGAAGGAGTGTAACGTTTCTTAGGTTACAGCCTAGATGCAATTGAAGGATGCTTCCTCAAGGGTGTCTGGCTCATTGACTTCTGTTTTTTTTCTTTTTAATTATTTGTCTTATGTATCTTGGGCATGTTATTAGGAAAGACCAGTTGCTGGAAAAAGACATCGTTGTTGGCAAAGGAGAGCATCAGCAACAAAGAGAAAGGCCATCGACACAGTGGCTATGAACATAACAGCGATTTCGAGAAGGCATAGGGTCGGATAGTGGTTCACGCTTTTGTAGAACAGACTTGACACTGTCTAACAAGAACAGCAACAACATGCGAACCATTTATTTTATTCTATAGTTTTAGAGTTCCTTCTGGGCAAGGTCTGTATCTCTTCTTTATATCTGTGTTGGTAATGACTGACTAGTAATAAATATTAAATACACACTTCTTGAATTACTGAAGTTCAAAGTTTTGTACCTTAACCCCTCAAACACATATTTTGGCCTTCATAAAATCATGTCATAAATATTATATCTGGATAATAAGTCAAGATTTGCCTTCCCAGGATCACTTGCGCATACTCTTGTACAAAAACATTCGTGACAAGGCTTGTTTCTTCTGGTAGACTTGTATTACAGGGGTAGTATATACTCAAGTATAAGCCAACCCGAATATCAGCCGAGGCACCTAGTTTTACCACAAAAACTGCATAAAAAATGTGCTGAAAAACTTGGCTTATACAAGAGTATATACGGTATATAGAAGTAGACAAAAAAAAATTTCATTGACCAAAACAATATCAATAAAGGCAGCATAAAAGAAGTCCCAAGTGTGAGGAAAAGATGATATATTAGTTGAGGAGAAGTTGTTGTCAGACGGGGTGATAGGAATTGGACTGAAGAGAATAGGCAAAATGTGCTCAATCATGAAAGCAAAAGTTATAAAGAAGAAAAACAGAAAAATTTCTTGTTGGCTTTATTTATGGATCAAATACCCTCTTAATGGAATTCACATGGTGTTTCACAGCATACATAGTCTGCTTAGTCTTAATAATGCTGCAAATGTTGGCTTCAGACATGTGCAGATTTTTCTCCCTGACATTTTCCATTGTTTTGAATAAGTGGGGAACCACAATCAGCTATCTGCACTCTGGAAGGTACCATGGGTATTGTTGTAATGCAATAAGGATTGTTACTGAAAGGAGTAATAAAACAGAATGACAACCCAGTACATGTATACAGAAATGAAACTACCCAGAAACAGCATAGCTTTGATCCATTTATAAGTAAATAACTTTGGATTCAAAGCAGGAACAAAACCAAAACCAAAATAAAAGTAGGCTTATCCATGTCTAGAATCATTTAATAAATCACTTAGAATGTTTTATTTTCTTTCCTTTTATTTTTTGAAAGATGATATTGTTCATAACAAAAATCTTCATGTCATCTTTTAAAAGTTTAATTATTCTTTTAATACTGATTCAAGTGCTCTTGATATAGCATGTAAAATGACATTTACTCTAAACAGTAAACAAGTCCGTCACGTCTCTGTGTTTAAGTTTCCCTCTCTACTTGTCAAGGGAAGATGCTGTAAGGGAAGGCACATCCTCAACAAGGTAGATTGACCTAGTAGCACAGTGGCTCCAACCATATTCAAAATGACAGCACTGATGATGAGAATGGCCTAGAAATGAGCGTTTTTTGTTCTGTTATACACAGGGTCTCTGTGAGCTGGAACGGACTCAATGGCACCTGCGTTAGGCTGGTTTGTCTAATGAAACAAGTCCAGTGACACTCCTATATGGATATGAAAGAACCTATATGTATATCCTATATGTATATCAAAAAGTAGTCTTGTATCAAGAAGGCATCCCAGCCTAGTTTGACTTAAGTTCATGTGGTCCTAGTGCTAGGTGGAGCTCTCTTCCGACTCTTGTAGCTACAGGTTGATGACATAGAAGGTGAAGTATGATGCATGAAGATCACAGGCCAAAGGGTACAGAAGGTCAGTGGAAACATGGCAGGGTGCTGACCACTCAGGGTTGAGCGATCCACATGGGGCCACCCCTGGAGGCAAACACATCATCTCAGCAAGCAGAAAAGTGAAGGTGCAGACAGAGAGATAAAGAAGTAGCTCTTGGCCCCTGGTGCCTGTCCTATAAAAAGGCAACATCTCCCAGGAGGCATCATCAGGCTAGCACCTGATTGACAGGTTTAAATCCACCCATAAACAATGCAAGGTGACATAAAATATAACTTCCACAGACCACCCTTCTCAATCTGACACTTGCACACAACTCTTCAGCCTTATATTATCTTTAAACAATGACAACGGTAAAGGCATGTTTATACCTAACAGGATAAAACTAAATCACACACAACTGAAAATGCACCAGCCCAGTTAAAACATAAAATAAACCTTATATTTTATGAGTGAACAAAATAAAAATATTCTATGCTTAAAAATTGCTATTTGTGAACACTTAGGCCTTACTCTTATAAATTTATCAATATCTTTCCCCATCCATGAAAGTTTTTAAGCCATTGCTTCATGTCTTTATCTACCCCCATTTTGAGTATCCAAATATTAAATTGCGCATTTCTATTAGACAAGTTCTCTGAGGAAACAAGCAATTTCTTTGACTCTTTGTTCCAGTCAGAATTTCATGTCTGGATCCATAAGCAAAATCAACTCTCGGGCAGCCCATACATCAAGTCAGAAAGCAATGTGCCCCAGCCCACAAGGCCAAACATCTTCCTCTTCATCCAGTCACATTCTGGTCAACTCAGCCCTAGCCAAGCTAGATCAATAGCTCCTCTAGCAATCTAGAGAGTTTCTCACACAACTCTCTCTGCTTCAGACTCCTGGTCCCTTCCCCAATTCTCAACAACCTAAACCCCTGTATCATAGGCTCACTTTCTGTACAACTCCTTAAACATCAGACCAGCCAACCCACACTCATCTCTCCTCGAGTCCCTGTGGCTGGTACCAGGTCCTTGGGTGTTAGTGGCCAGATTCAATCCATCTCTCCATTGCTCTAAAAATTTCCACTATTCATTTCTATCACATTATGTCATTAAACATTAAGTAGGAGAAGTCAGTATAATACTAGTACAGCCAGATCTTAAACACAATTCTTTTTAAAACACTCACATTCGGTCCTTTCTGATGTAGGCTAGCCTATGCATCGGCATTTGTCCTTAGTCCCTTGGCAGGATCAAAGGACCTGGCCTTCTGTGAGAGTTTTTTGTCTAAGTGTGTGGCCTCTCTCTCTCTCAGGAAAGTCCAAAAGAAACTTTCCTTCCCTAAGCTGTCGTTTAACATCCTTGTGCCATTTCAGGTAAGAATAAGCCGATAGCAGGTTGTTTCACTTCCCAGACTCTTTCTTGAAGCCAACTGAGTAAAATATGTGACCCTATCTGACCTCTGGCCATCCTAAGGAGAAGGAAAATCCAACTCCATCCAATTGTCAAGAAGCAGAGGTCAGACATGCCTCCACTCTCCATCTCCACCCCACTCCCTTAGTACCAAGTTTTATTAGACTGTGTTTTCTTGAAAACCAAAAGAAGTTAAAATCATATAGCTATAAGAAAGAGCTTTATATCAAGGAATAATATTTTATTAAGAAGGCATCCCAGCCAACTCCTACTGAAGTCCATGGTGCCCTCTTCAGACTCATGGAGCTGCAGGCTGAAGATGCAGAAAGATGAAGCGTGATGCAGGAAGATCACAGGCCAGTGGGTTCAGGTGCGTGGATCCAAGATCGGTGGAAGCATAACAAGGCACTGTCAGCTCTCCAGGTCAGGTTGCCCACATAGGGCTACACCTGGAGGCAAACACAGAATCCCAGCAAGCAGAAAGTCAAAGAGGAGGATGGGAAAGGGGCCTCCAATGTCTGTCTTATTAAACGGTCACATGTCCCTCCCAGAGGGCATCATCAGGCTGTGACCTGATTAACAGGTTGGAATCCACCCCTACACAAGTGCAAGTTGACATAAAACCTATCTGTGACAGACCTAATAAAAACAGCATGTCATGGTAAAAGGACCAAATGAAAGTGCTCTAATAACCACTAAGCGCTACTTACTATGAAGATAACAAAAACACAAGTTGTATTTGAATCAGTAAGATTACTTTTATTTTCTTTCATTTTAAAATTACTGTTTTGCTTAAAAGTTTATATATTTGCTCAAGAGTTAATTGTTTGACTGAATCTTCCTCTCAAATTCCCATTATGTGATCATTGGATTTAGAAATTTCAGATAAATGACCATTTTTTCTTCATTAATGATGTGGCTTAGGCTATTGACCTATTCTAATTTCCTTTCAACATAATAAACGTTCACTACAGAAAATTTAGTATTCGGAACAAGGAGGAGGAAAAATAATTTCATTTAATTCTATCCTTACTAATCTCCATTTATATCCTTGTGCCCATCCTTCTGGGAGTGTATATCAAAACCATTGCCATTTCATTCATGCGGACTCCAAGAAACCATATATATGCAAGATCATAGATCGTACATCTAACACCGCTATGTAATATATAGAGATTTATAGAAATGTCAACAATAAAAGATATAAAGTTTATCTAATATGTATAGATTTATATAAACATTTCATATATTCCTTTGATAATCACTTAAATATGCTTTTTACTTTTATTTTACAAAAATGTACTGTGAAGATAATTTCCACTGATAAAATTTCAGTTATTTATTATGTAATACACTACTACCCCACCCTATTTAAGTCCTAATTTAAACTATGATAACTCTTTTTATACCATGGGAATAGAGCCAAATAAACGTACATTGTGGCAACTTTTTCTCTATTTACATAAAAAATCTTGAGCACCATTCTTTCTCTCTTTTCTCTTCAATCCCACTCGGATTGTTTTTATCACCTCCAGATCTTCTTGGCTTTATCAATCTTGATCCCCAAATTAGCCCTTCATATTGACAATAGATTTGGCTCCTTTTCTCTACTTTAAACCTTGGCATTCATTCTCAGATGCAGCTCACACCCCCTAGCTGGCTCCATTCCCTCCGGACCATTCTGGGAACGGTGACGCTCAATCAGCCTAAGCTTGGCTGCATCCCTCAGTTGGCAGGGATCAAGTATTTTAGAATTCGAGGTTGTGTTCAGATTTTGAAGGCCTTGAGTGCCAAAGAAAAGAGTTTAGACTTTTTTTTTTTTAGACATTGTGTCCCCAATCAAGGTTTGTAAACAGGGCAAGCTTTAGAGGGCTTAACTGGCATTTGTGCGTAAAATAGAGAAGAGAAATGTTAAGGAGTAGTTAGGATTTGGCCAAGTTATGGGCATCTGGGATATATAATCCAATAATGTAAATGGGGAGAAAGAGGAAAGGAGGAATGTGACAGTTTTTCTAATGGACTAGTAAACCACATAAATATTATTAATAATATTATCAATTGTGTGCACTTTAGTATGTGCCAAGGAGCCATGGCGGTACAATAGGAAATAGTAAGCTGCTACCCGAAAGGTAAATGTTTCAAACCCACCACCTCTTCCTAGGGTGAAAGATGAAATCTGCTTCTGTGAAGATTTACAAACTTGGAAACCCTCTGGAGCCTTTCTGTCTTCTCCCACGGGGTCACTCGAAGTTGGAATTAACTCAGGGGCAATGCGCTTGGGGTTCTGGGATACCCTATGCTAGCTAATATGTTGTTTTGGACATGCATGAGTTTATGCAGTCCTGTCAACAATCTGAAGCAGATAGATTATCATCCTAATTTCATAAATGAGGAAAGGGGAAGAAGCGTAAGTTCCCAAGGGACCCAACTAAACCCAAACAAAACCAAAACAAACAACCCTCTGCTATTGAGTAGCCCTTCCATCTAGATTTCTCATACTTCCATCAGTGTCCCTGTTTGGTTATAATACCAATATTAAGGAATTCAACTGAGTAATAAGTTGTTGGTGTGAATATATAGAGAAGCGGCTTCTTAATGGTAAATAATTCTTTTTAATTTTAACTAACATTTCAGTGACTACTTCTGTTTATTTTTTTAATGAAAGAATGCTTATATAATAAACTGTAATAACTGGTTTACCCATCCTCTCCTTTTCCCAAATTTCACAGGGATTCCTATTCCTCTTTACAGGGAAGTGAGCATTTTGCATCTTCAGAGTTGTGCCTAAATTGTGATTGCAGAATTAGCCCCCTGCTGTTATAACTCTGCTGTTGTGAAATGAGATTTCATGATATGGTTCCAGGCACCCGGTTAATGCTGATGCTTTTCACTTGCCATTTCTTCTCACACAATTCAAACTGCTGCCAAAAATATTTACCAGCATTTGATATGCAGCTTCGCATAAGTATAACGCACTATAATGCTTTCAAATTCAAGATCAAGGGCATATCAGTTTGGTCACTTGTAGGGATTGTCATATAAGAGATCATGTGATTATCTATTACGTTAGTGCCAAGGTTATTTAAGGCTTAGAAGTGTAGCACAGGGTATTTTCCCCCTAAGATGAATTTCTATTGTAGATGCATTGATAATGGAAAAAGTTCCTGTTATTTATGATCAAAATTAAGCAAGTAAATAAATGCCAGCAGAGGTCAAATGACTGATAGCAAAACTGATCTTTTTCTTGATTGGAAAGTTTAAAAAGAATGTTAGGTTTTTATCATTGTTAAAAACTGCTCTGTAAATAATTGGGGATTTATCTAGAGGGTCCTCCCCTATAATATTGTTTTTCCTCGTTTTCTCTGTTTCAACAACTGAAAGTAATATTTAGTTTTTACCCTTCTCCTCTTTAACAGCATCTGCACTTGACTGAACAGAGAGAAAGGTAGAGAAATGAGATGCAGGGATTCGACTGTGTCGTGTGTGAGATTCACTTTTCTGCTTAAACGTATGGAAGTTATTCTAACTACATGAACGTAGTCTATGTATCAAATAAATTAATCTTCTCTCTATTGAAGTTCGGGCTTATCATCTCCAGAACCTCTTCCAGATTCACTGAATTATAAACTCACAGAAATTTTTAGTAAATCTGGTTTAGAAATTTATAATTTGGCAGTCACTGTATTGGAGTATTGCTTTAAAGGTTCTAGTTAATATAATATAAATGATCAGTGAGTTCCAAATTCTTGTCTCTTACCCAATGCATCGCAAGCATTATCATCAAACATTTTACCTAATTGTGCCACTTGAAATTTTAGCAGATGTCTCAAACTTAACATGACCTGAATTAAACCCTTAATATTTCCCCTTTGCACGCATTCTTTCCTTGCACCCTTGCCTATCTCAGTGAGTTACTGCTCCCTTTGCAGTTACTCAGGGTGAAAGCAGGTTTTGTTTTCTCTGTACTCTTCCATCATAGCCTATGTTCCATTCACATGTATAGAAGTGTTCATGTTTTTAAAAAAAATTCTGGATTCCCTAAAACAAAACAAAACAAAGTTGAACTGAAGGCAAGACATATTGCTAATTAGAGAATAAGGGTTTATGTGTCAAACCAGGCTGGCCTGCAGAGCCAGTCATGAGAGTAGTCTAAGAAGAATCACAAAGTCAAGTGAACCCAGTTGTCATTGTGTCAAGTCCATGTCATGGTGACCCCTGTGTATCCGAATAGTATCTTGTAGACAATATCAAACTGTTGGACTAACAATGTATCCCATCCCTCTATGTGGCTGTCACATCTCACTTTTTGGTTTTTTTTTAATCGCTTAGATTTTATTCCCCCCTCAGGTCTGGAACTGAACTCAATCCTGTGTCTCAATTTTTAGGCAAGAAATAAAAACTAAAAACCAAACTTACTGCCATTGAGTAGATTCCAACACATAGCAACCCGATAGGTATATAACTGCCTTCATAGGAGTAGAAAGCCTCATCTTTCTCCTGTGAGTCAGCTGGTTTTGAACTCCTAATGATGTGGTTAGCTGCCCAATGTGTGACCAATAGGCCACCAGGCTCTTTCCAGCCAAACAACAGTCATACCTTTAAAGAGAACACCAGCCTTAGTGAGGTGTCTACACCTTCAAAGAATCAAACATTTGAGGCCAAATGGATAGCAATAGTCAAGGACCAAGTTCAGAAGGGTTAGGAAGGCAGGAGAAATGGGAACAGGACAGCCAGGAAAGGCGTGGTCTAAGTGAGGCGAGACCGAGGGGACTGCAATACATGGGATTGAACATAATATGACAACGTGCTCTGTAAACCCTCACCAAATTCACCATCAAGGTTATAAAATAGTTTATCATTATTTATGTTTATGCTAAGAATAGCTTGTACAAATGGTTGAAACTCAGCCAATAACCTAAGGATTTGAGGTTCAAGTCTACCTTAGAATATGGGCTTGACAATCTACTTCTGAAAAAAACCCTGAAAAATACAAGCAACTATTGAAAACCATATGGAACACAGTCCTTTGACTATCTGAGTTCACCGTGAGTAAGAGCAGACTTAATGGTGACTGTGAAGCTCAAAGAATGCATGGGGCACAACAGATGCCCACCCAGTGTTGAATGAAGTGGCTGAGTGAAGTTGAACCTTCTGTCCATCCACTATGAAACCACTGTCCAATTGGAACGGGTTTCTGCTTGCCTCACAATGTCCAGGACCTTGCTCCAAGGTGGCTTTAAGAAACTCCCCCACATATTAACTTTGTATACACTGTAGAAATTTCAACAGGCAGCATCTAAGTCTAACCAGTAGTCTACAATTAGGTATGAAATTGGTGGATTCAACAGAGTGAAAATGGTTTTCTTAGGGTTTCCTGGCTAGTTTCTGGTAGAACTTGAACCATGAGTGCCTATGTATGTGCTTATTCTTAATGATGTCATCTCTGAAGACGTCTGAAACCATCGGATTCACATGAACTCTAAATAAGGAAAACCACTCGCATGAGCTTGAGGTACCCATAGAAGTTGAGGACATTTCCGGGCCAAGATGAGTCAGCAAGAAAAATGAGTTTCAAAAATGATTCTGAAACCATTAAAAAAAATTCTCCCCAGTAAAACGGTTTGCCCATACTTAAAAAATCTGGCCAAAGAATTCAAGCTAGATGGGAGTTTAATATGTGTCATTCAAAATGAGTACTATTTTTCCAATTTGTGAAATAAAGCATTTAAGCAAATAATAGCATTTCCCAGCTTGATTCTGGGTTAGGGAGAGATATCACCTCTCATTTCTTCTTTAAGAGCATCCAATAAATAGGACTCATTTTATATCTGTTTCAGGTGAGCAACATCTAATCTTAGCATCATTTGTGTGCCTTTGAAATCCCTCTCTAAAATTCCCTTATCTTGTCATCATATCTGTCATTATATATATTTTTAGGGATGGATTTTTTCTTACCAGGCTGGTACAGTGAAACTGTATAACAAATTGACTCCCAACCAATTTTTAACACTTGCTTTAGAAATTGCTTGCATGAATGTGCTTGATACAATTGATGTATGGATTGTTATAAGAGCCCCCAACAAAATTATTTATTTAAAAATGAGTACATAAAGATACACTATAATTAACAGCCCCCACCCCCAACTCAAAAAAAAGAAAGAACGAAAAAAATTGCTTATTTGTTAGGGCATTTTTCAAACAACCAACATTTTGACACCTATATTAATATGAAAAGATTTCATTTGATGAGCAGAATACTTAACATACAAAATGAAGAACTAATGAATGATAGAGCAAGCCAGGTGGCACACCAAGGGATGTATCACCCCAAGAGAAAGAGGCATACATTATTCTTTGAGAAGTTTGAAACTTGGGAGAGAAGGGCACAGGTTCCTTGCCTCATTCTTACTGGGCTCATCCTTGGATTTTGACCTGCCTTTGCTTACACCCTGGTGCATAGAACGGCAGAGTCCCCATAAAACGGGCCCTCCTACTGGAGAGAGACCAGACAAGCTGGCAAGGGCTTGTTCCCACAAGACTCGCCCAAATGTCTGTGCAGTTGAGAGAGGCCTTTTAAAGTCTGCGAGGGGAGTGAAGGAAACAAGCGGGAAGCTGTGAGAGGCTACACGGAACTTGACTCTTGTAAGCAGTGCACAGGAGGGTAAAAGGACACACGTGTAGATTAGGGGGAAGTGGATCTTGCCAGGAAGCACGTCTTATAAGAAATAATTTTGAGGAGTGAACACCTAAATTCAACGGCAGGGCACAGCCAAGGCTGATTAACAGAATTTCCCAGCATCCCTCTGTGTTCATCTTTTTCTTGCCTGAAAAGTACTGAAGCAAGATCTCTAATTAAACAGGCATTAAGTCAGCAGCAGTTATTCTTATTGTCATTGATCACACATGGCCTCGATTCTACTTTGGATGTGCTACTGCAAAGAATAGTAAGCATCATTCTAAGCATCCAAAGACCTGCACATATTCCAACTCCATCAGTGTCTGATGATGGACAAGATTTTTCTGGTCTGAATTTTCTCACATGGAAAACAAGAGCAATGTCTATCCTACCTACCATCTCCCTATTACATAGGCCTGAAGAACAGTGAGATACTGGGTGTAAAAGTATTTTAAAGAAACATTAGATAGGGCATTGGCAGTGATAATGGTAATATTAGCTACCATTGAAATGTTATCTATGAGGCACAGATGTAGGAAGGCTTCACATCGATGATATGATGTCATGAAAACATTATGCAGTCAGTATTTCACAGCTGAAGAATTTGCAATGAAGGAAAAGCGCTCTAGATGGCTGGATGAGTGGGTGGTACCATCCGGCTTTGAACCCAGGTCCAGGTTCTTTTCTTTATGTCATACTTCCCATCGTTATGATTCGCTCATAATTACTGTATGCTTCCTCTACACCGGGCACTACTGTATGCACTAGGTGCGTGGCCCTTCCTGTTATCTTCACAATATTATGCCTATGGAGAGTGGGGAAATACTATGATCCCAATTACCATTTTATTCATTGTTCGAGGCAGCTCCAGCCCTGGGAAAGCTCTCTTTTAACTGGGTCACAGAGGCTTCCAACTGCCCACCCACCACCGGCCCCACAGGGATCCAGGAGTCTGCTATTTCTGTCTTCTGCCCATCCCACAGAGCCTGGCACCCAGCTCCCTGGGGGAGGATTGCTCTTTGGAATTCCTGGCACCATCTCCATTCTCCTCCTCCTCCTCATAAGCTCCTCAGCTCTCTCAGTAACAGTTGCATGCCGTTTGTCTTTTAGATTAGGCACCTGCAAGTAGGGCCCTGGCTTTTAGGGGTCCTGCACCAGGTGTGGAAATCTAGCCAGTGTCTCTGGTATTGCCTGCTTTGGAAAAGGGCCCTGGAGGGAGGACCAGAGTCAGGAGCCTCACCTGTAGCAGCCTAACAAGGAGCGTTTGCTGGAGGCTTTCTGTGCCCATCAAGACAAGCATGTCTGGGCTGCGGGGTTTCTGCGGGTATGAGGCATTGCCTTCTCATCTCTGCAGCCCCTCGACCCGCTGGGGTTGAGGAACTGGTAACCTCGAACCTGACAAGGTGTGGGGGAAGAAGGAATAGGGTACTCTGAGGTGGCAGTGTGATTGTCAGCCTGGTGGGCCGACTCTGAAGTGGTAGGTGTGTGAGAGGGTGTGTGAGGGCGCTGGGAGCGTGCGCAGCCGTGGTTGCTGGAGCGCTGGCACAGGGGAGTGGGTGTGATTGCAGTGTGAGTGAGGCAGCCTGAGCATAATTGTCAGGCAGTTCACATTTTTTCCTTCTTTTCCCCCCTCTCTCGTTTCTAGTAGGGGATGAGATCCTCCTCCGCGTCAGCGAGGTGATATTTTTGAAAAGTTTCCAAGGGGATGAATTATGTGCTGTTTCAATTCCTGGGTGTTATTGATTCACCAGGGCTTTGTGACTAACATTTCTTAATGACGAGTTTGCGGGCTGGGAGGAGCTTGAGTGCCTGGCATATTTTCAGCAAGCACAGGGTGCAGACCAGGCGCAATACGGGGAAAGGTCACCCATGCTTGTCCTTGTTCGTTTTTGCAGCCAGCGCCCACTCTTTCCTCCTTTTGGTAGTATCAAATACAAATTTGCTTTAGGAAAACGAGTTCATTCTTATTCTTTTACATTGATTTCGTAGGACAGATACTCAAGTTTGTTTTGTGATGGGCTTAGAATGCAAACTGAAGCCAGTAGGCATTTATAATCATCTCCTGTTACAATGGCTGGTAGAGGGGCAGACCTGAGAACCTCAATTCAAGCCAATGTGCCTCAGGTCCATTACTTAAAATAAAATGATTAAGGAAGATTTCTTTTCCTTTTAAAAATATTTTTCATGAAATTGATGCCACTTGTCGAAGGTGCATTTAAAATAAATTGCCAACAACTTATGGGAAGAGTTTGAATGAAAATAGAATTAATAATAAAGGTCTCAGGAAACAAAGGAAAGCATCTGAGTGATGTTATGTGAATCCTTGAACCTGGCTGTTCTAAAGGCAGAGCCTCTGGCTGAGCTTTTAACCATATGAACCAATGAGCTTCTTTTGTGTTGCAATCAATTCAGGTTGGGTTGTTTATACCACGTTGTTGTTGTTGTTGTTGGTATGTGCTATCCAGTCAGTTCTGATGTGTAGTGACCCTGTGCACAGCAGAGAAAAACACCTCTGATCCTGCACCGTCCTCAAAATTGTTCCTGTATTTGTGCCCATTGTTGCAACCATTGTGTCAATCCATCTGTTGGCGGTCTTGTTTCTTTTTCTTTCCTTGTGATCCTTTGCTTTACCAGGCATGGTGTCCTTCCCCAGGAGCTGGTCCTTCCTGCTAACATGTCCTTTAACAATGCTTTTCAAATAGAGATCATTTGGTAATGCTTCGATACGCTTTTGGTAGTCACAACTAGGTAGTGAGTGCTAACGATTCTACGGATAGATGAACAGATATGCGGTTAGACATCTCTACTGCACAAGATAGTTCCCCCTGACTTCCCAACAACACAGACTACTCTAGCCCAAGAGGTCAGCAGTGATAAGGTTGACGAATCCTGCCACACATAAAATTAGTTTTGTTGCTAGAGAACTTAAGTCAATTCTGACTCACTGTCACTCTGTGTGATAGAGTAGAACTATGGTTTCCTGGTGTAGTTAACAGCATAGAGACGGTCATATCTCACCTCTTTTGACCTCTCTATTGGCAAGAGTCAAGGGTCAAATAGGCCTCCACTCTCTACCTTTCTACGCTATTCTGATGCCAATGGTTTCTCTTGCAGCATCGGTTCTGAGTCTAGCAATGGCTTGCAATGACTACACAGAACTCACAGACAATACTCCCAATTTGGGGGTTTTTAGAGAAGTTCATAGGTTACTACAGGTCAGGATCAATAGACAGTAAGGAACTAGTCATTGGTTCAGACCAACACCTCTCCTCAGCCAGCAGCCAAGTCTCTCTCTAGTTCTTACCCTCTCAACCACGTTCTGCCTTGGTCTCTGCCTCCATGCTCCGGTCACTGTCTCCCAGTCCCCATTGTCTAGGCGCTGTTTCTTTTACTTTGTGCCTCTGGTCTCTGGTCACTCTGGTCTCAGCCTCCACCACTTCAGAGAGAGACCCAGAACATGCGCTTCTGAAGGACCTGGGTTTTCCAAGGCTCATCCTTATAACAAGGGTGATAGGAGATGGAAGACAAACACTGACTATCTCCTCTATCAGTATTACACAAACCCGATTTGCATAGTCCTACCCAACGAGTTAGTGGGCGTTCGAGAGATGGATAGGAGAACTATGTTAATGAATTTCCCCTGCCATACTAGGCTGTGCTCTTTTCTGGAGCAATCTCCACACGTTTCTGGCTTGTAGGTGCTAAGTAATTTCAAAGAGCTGACCTTTAGGTTAGCAGCTAAATACTTAACCATTGTACCACCAGGGCTTCCCTGTGAAGGTGTCACTCACTCGCTCACTCGCTCACTCGCTCACTCGCTCACTCACTGCCATCAAGTCAATGCCCACCCTTAGTGACCATATAGGACTGGGCAGAACTGCCCCTATGAGCTTTTGAGACTAAAACTGTTTAAAGGAGTAGAAAGCCCCATCTTTCTCCCTCAGAATGGCTGGTAGTTTTGAATTGCCAACGTTGCATATCAAAGCCCAATGCATGTCCACTAAACTACCAGGCCTCCCTCTAAGAATGCATGTAACTCCATTAATAGCTAACAAGTCTGTCTCTCTCACGCTTCTCCTTCAGGCAAGGATTCATCTTACTAGGAGGAAAACTTGGATTTAGAAACCTATAAGGGGCTGTGATAGTGAAGATTGTGTTTTCTTTTTTTTAATTTTTGCTGACCTATTACTTAACTAAACATGTTTTCTTTCTCCAAGGTCTCATCCCTCCTGATAATATGTCCAAAGTATAACAGACGAATAAGTGTGTGAGGGTTAACTCTGGCTTACACTGTGACCTGTGTGTTCTTCAATAGCCTATTTAAAGTCAGTCGTCTCACTATAGGAAAGATTATTTTTTCTTCTGATCATGTCTACTTTATAGATAAGTAGAGGATAGTTACTTCTCCAAGTTATACTTCTAGTAAGAGATAAAGGCAAGGTTAAAATAGTTTTTCTTTAACACTACAAATTGCTCTTTTACTTATGTTTAATTTTTTAAGATATTATTTTGAAGCAAGGGGGAGTTTCACTGATTGCCTTTAACTGTATTTCATAGCTACCTTCTAGGACATTATAGAAGATGTGCAACTGTTTTTTAGAGTAATCTCCTCCCCTCATAGTACTTGGTGACAGGTTAGTATATCTCACTTGTCAAACCTTATTATCATATTTGAGAAAAAGATTGAATCAACATAAGCCAACACCCTAAGGTGTTAAGCTTATTTTCTATATAACTGACTTAATTGCTGGGTACACAGAAATTTTGAGAGTCAGGAATCTGGGAATCCCTTAATTAGTGCTTGGGAAACACTGACTTTAATGAATGGTTCTGGATTAGGGACCCTCATGAGGCTGTTGTAAAGATATTGGAAATAGCTGTAGATAGCAAAAGTCTTGACTGGTACAAAGGAAATCATTCCAGGATGAATTGTTAATTTATGTCTCGGTAGAAAATTTAATTCCTTGTCACTTGGATACCATAGGCCTGCTTGAGTATCTGATACTATGATAGTTGACTTCTTCCTACAAGTGGCTTTCTGTAAGAGAGAAAGCAAGGAAGAAGCGCTGATGCCTTTTGGCCTAGTCACACACTATCACTGCCACCATCTTGTGTTATTAAAAAGAATAGTTAAGTCTAGTCCACACTCAAGAGACATGGTAAGTCTAGTCCACACTCAAGAGACACTCAAGAGACACTTTATAGCACACTGTTTTCCTGAATGAAATATCAGGCATAGCTCATCACTCCTTCGCTATTTTCAGAGAATAAAAATTTCCAATCCAATCTGACAAAAACTCTTTTGCCCTACAAAATGTCTCAATTCCTCCATCTTGGTTCTGTTTGCTAAGGGGAAGAGGAATCCTGATGAAGTATTTTCTTCTCCCATTTACTATCTCTTTCTGACTAATTTATTCTATTTGAAGGACTTTAAAAGGCATGATCTGTTTTTTTTGTTGACCTCTGTATGTGGATTCATATTGACCCTATGGGATGGAGTAGAACTGTCCCTATGAGTTTCTAAGACTGTAACTCTTTACCGGAGTAGACAGCCCCATCTTTCTCCTGAAGAGCACTGGTAGTTTCTAACAGTTGACCTTGCAGTTAGCAGTTCAACTTGTAACCATTATGAGTTGGCATTGACTTGATGGCCATGAGTTTGGTTTTGGAGTTTACAGTTTATATGCTGAACTTCTTTGTTAGGTCGAGAAGACTAGAGACACAAATCCGGTGATACTCATATATATGCGCAAGAGAGATCTTTATATTAAGAAGTAATTGATATAAGGCAAACATCAGCCCAGTTCAGATCAAGCCCATAAATCGACTGCTTGTCCATAAGTCCAGTTTCAGACTCACAAAGCCATATGCAATAATGCAGAATGCAGGAACATCACCGGCCGGTGGATGCTAAGTCTTGTGGATCCAATGGTGATGGCAGCACCACAGGGCTCTGGCAGCTCCCAGTGTGGCTCTTCAACAGGAAGACGAAGACAAAGAGAGTGGAAGTTCCCAGGATCCTCTTTATGAGAAGGCTACACCCACCAGCAGGTACCCTCAGGCTGTAACCCACCCCTACACTTTTATATCTTCAAGTTGCCATGAAACTTCGTACCTACCACAGCTGCTAACCATAAATTCAGCAGTTCAAACCCATAACAATTTACATTTTTGGAAACCCAAAAGGGGTCAGTACTACTCTGCCTTACAGGATTGTTATTAATTGGCATTAACTTGAGAGCAGTGATAAGTTTTTGTTTTGTGGATGTTTGGTAGTCACAAAGCCTGTTTCACTGGGAGAGCATTTTGAAGGGATCTTGGTAATTTCTTCTGCAGAGGTGTCTTGAGATCTTTCAACTGTAGATCCCCCTATGGAAATGAGGCTTCTTTCACATGTTCACTGGAAATGAACTCTTCTCATTACTCTGACAGTATAGGTCCATTAAGTCACAGCCAAACTGCTAAGTGATTCTCTTAAAATATCCCACACTTATCTGTAAAGACAAAATTTAAATACTTCAAATCCTCTGTCATCAAATCAATTCTGATTTACAGCAACTCTATATAGGCTTTTTGAGACAATACATCTTTATGAGAGCAGGCAGACTCATTTTTCTCCCACTCAGGAGCTGGTTTAAGTTTTAGGGAGAGAAAAAAAAATTCCTCCCCATCTCATGTATTGGTGGTGATTGAATGTGTTTACATCAGCATGATAACAAGACTTTCAGCTTCAGAGTTGTTTGATGGACTAAAGGTTGTCAATGCTGTTTTTCCATCTTTTAACACAATCTGATTATATAGCCTACAGATTATTATATTGCCTTCCACTGTTGAGGCCATTTACAAGAATAGATTTAACATGGTATTGCAACTATTAAAGTGATTGACAGTTCCCCATATTTTGGGACCTAAAACCTCAGCTCAGATAATTTTCCTTCTAAAAACATGGCTCAGAAACTTGATCTCAGTAGTAAGAAGAAATGAAGCTGTGATCAAAACTCTTAAAGTAGTTGTTAATTTTTAGAATAAAATATGATGATGACTGTGCCCGGGTTTAGTACCTTACTACTTGACTTGATTCCAACTCAGACAGACCCCACAAGAGAGTTTTGAGAGACTGTAAAATTTCAAAAATCTCACCTTTATTTTCACCAGCACAGTGTTTTCGGCAAAAATAATCGTCTTTCTGAAGAGCGTACTCTTTTGGTACTTTGGAGAGCTGGTTTATCACAAGCCATAGAGAATGTACACATTTATTATTGATAGAGCACTTAGACCTTTGGCCTCCCAACACGTTCTCTGCAGAAATCCATTACCTGGCCCAATGTGTTTACTTTTATGATGGAAATTGGCTTAGCAGCACATCATGAGAAGGCAATGGTCGATTCAAAATCTTACCAATGGTTTAGACGTTTAATTCTACCATTCCCCTAAGAAATGGGCCCAAATAGGACATTTATAAATAAAGATAAATATCTTTCTCTCTGCTAAAATATCCTATTGTATATTTGTATGCTTCCAATGGCACTTTTATCTCTGAATTCTAGATATTCTTATACAGGACTTTTCTTTCCTAATTGACCTTCATCTCCTACATTGATATCCCAGCCATCTTGCACTGCTTACTTTCCCACCCCAGTCTCGGTACCCAGATACAAAATGACAGATATATAGAAGACTTTTACATCCGGTGCTGATGAGGATAAATGAATGGATAACCAACATTTTACTCTTTGTATTAGGCCAGCTTAACTAGAGAAACAAATCCAATCACACTCAGATGTATGTGAGGAATAACTTTACATCAAGAAGTAATTGTGCATCAGGAAAACATTCCAGCCCAGTCCAACTCAAGTCCACAAATCCATAAATCCCTCTTCAGACTCACACATCCACATGCAATGATGCAGAATGCAGAAAGATCACAGCCTGGTGGGTGCAAGGTTGTGTGAATCCAATGGCGGTACCCACATCTCAGGGTTCAATCAGGTCTTAATGGGGCTTTTCAACAGGAAGGTGAAGGGAAAGAGTGAGACAGGGGTTGGCCTCCAGAGAGCTATTTAGCTCAATTGCACCTCCAAATGAGGCCATTAAGCTGCCACCTGATTGACAGGCTAAACTCCACCCCATTCACTCTTAAGTCTCCAATTTGCAACAGATTATGTAACTACAACAAATCCCACTCTGTTTTATTTTCTTTATAAAATTTAACACCCTTTGAAGATTTCCTCTTTATTTGTTTACTTATTTTACAATCAGACTTCTTTTACTATAATATGTCTTTTCCCAACACTGTAGAAGAGTGGTTCTAAGTCAGAGGTTCTGAATAACTGGTTTGTGAATAAGTTAATAAATACAACTATAGTACATCAGCACTGTTGTTATAAGGACTCCTTATAACAGTTAGCTTGGCTGCTAACTGAAAGGTTGAATATTTGAGTATGCTCAGAAGTATCTGGTGATTTACTTTAAAACAAACAAACAAGCAAACAAAACCAAGATAACAACAACAACATAAAAGAGCTATCAAAAACCCTACAGAGAACTGTTCTCCTCTGATTCGATACATATATATGGTTTCCAGGAATCAGAATGGACTAACACTGGATATAGATAGATTATAGATATAGATCGATATATATAGCTACAGATATAGAGATAGAGATAGAGATATAGTTGTTCTGCTTAGGAGAGTCAGCACCTAGATCCCAGGGGCAGTAAGGATTACTGGTGCCGTGCGCATGCTAGTTAAAGGTCTCCTCTTCAATTTGCCCCAAATGCTGAAGGCAGAACTCTGCAGATGACTTCTCCACATCCCATCTGCATTCCTGTTTGTTACAGCTATTCTCCCCCATTCCCGACAATTCAAGCCATTTTAAAAGATTGTGCTTGGACACATCTGCAGACTACTTGGCAATATTTCCACATTCCTTCAAATAAAGCATCATCTTTTATATTGCTTGATAATTTAGAAATAGTGATGGGGGCTGGGGATACTGTTTTAACTTGCTCTGAAATCACTTTTATATAATACTCAGGGATAAATGATCATGTAAATTTTGATCCCAGTCTCTCCTGCATAATGTTTAAAAACCTGAAGAATTCAGGTTTGAAGAATGAAGATGAAAGCAGTGTGGTTAAGTATTCATCCCATCTAGAGTACAGGGGAGAAACTCTACCTTGTAAACGTCTTTTAGAAACCCAGATGTACTTATGACTCTGTGGTATCAACTTGGGAGAGGGCACCTTGTGACTCATTTGTGCAATATATTTGGTCCTATTGATCTCTTATTGGCAGCAGAGTCTTGTACATCATCTCAGAAAGGCGGTGTGGGAGTGCATTGTTCAGTTCTAAGGTACTAAATATATGTGGGGGCTGCGCGTGTTGTGGAACAGGTTCCAATGAGTCATGTCTCTGTCAGAAATGTTCCTTTGACTCTGCTGCTTGTGTTTCCATCTCAAATTTCGTTGAAGTACCTTTCCATTAGCTTATAGTCACGTTCTCACGGTTTAGAATGGTCCAGGCTCTACTCGATCAATCCAGTTGAGTCGAGCCCCCAAGGACCACTTTATGAAATAACACAATATTCATGGTCTCACCATTCATAATTAAAACCCCAAATCAAAAAACAAAACCTACATTTTGACAGAATAGTTAAGAGGCTGAGCCACAGACATCAGATGGACTTGAATCTGAACCCTAGATTAGTCTTCCCTAGTTGTGAGACCTAAGACTCGATGTTCTTTTATGCCAAACACTGGCATGTCAGCCAGAATTAACCTCACAGTGTTATGCTGTTGAGTAAATGCAATACGTAGAACTTTCTCTCAAGAATGCTGGGGTGCTGTGGATATTCAATAAGTGATAGTTTTCTCCCCTTCCTCCTGGAACCTCGGTTATCTTGTTAATAAATAGAACAAAAATATAACTTGTATTCCTTGAGCACTTAGTATTTATCAAGGACTGTGAAAAATCCTTTAATTATTGGAGTAGCCTTTTTAAGTTACCTACTCTCCATACATTCTTCTAAGCTAAAGGCAGTCATGTGATAAAATTCTGGCTAAGGATTTAGATGCAGCAGTTGCCTATGCATTTCTGTGGCAATTTGATTTCTCTATAGTTACCCCCCACCCCCACCCCCACACACACCATGCTTTGTAGTTGCCATGCGTGTCTGAGCACAAAAGGGAATAATCTTACTTCTATCAGGTAGCTATGAGTAGTTACGCCTCATGACGTGGGTAATGGAGCAAAAAGATAGGTGTGTGGGACACTGTCCAGTTTTTTACCAGTCCTGGAATGCTTACTTCTAGATTTTACATTTATGTAATGTGGCTTTACATACCTGCAGCCAAATGTAATCTGTAAATACTTATTATTTTTAATTAAGTCAACCATGATAGTTAAGCGGTGTTATTATCAAAGTCACTTTACTTTAAGGAAATTGAGACAAAGAAATTAACCTGCAAAGTGTCACAAATCACATGCCTAGTAAGTGAAGCAGAGAATTGAATCCCTGTTTTAATGAGTGGCTTTGAGGGAGAAAAATGTGCTTTTCTTACCACTTATTCTGTCTTCCCTGTTTGTAAAAGCTCTTGAAATTCTCCTAGACTTCAGTTATTGAAAATCATTTGAGCTTCACACGACGGTTCTTGCCTTAACTAGTTCTGTGATCCTGATCCAGACATGTAACCTCTCTGATCAGATCAGAGTTGGATTGATCTCTAAAATTCCTCAACTTTTAATGTGTTATGATTCTCAAGGTACAGTTTCACAGAGTTTTAATTATCCAGTTAGCTAAACATCAACATTTTATTGAATCTAGTTCTAATTCATGTACACAGCAGGTATTAAATAAATATTAATTGTTAACTGTGCTAGGGACAAGGCAACCTTTTTAGAATTCTTTCATTTTTGTTTCCTTCAAGTTATCAGCTTTTTATTTCTTTCTGTTTCCATCCAAAACCCAACATCTAATTACGTAGTTTGCAGGAGCTGATCTTGTTGAGATCAAAGACTTTTGCATCCGAAGTGTGACGCTTACTTCAGTCAGGGCAGAAGCAAAGAAAATCTACCAACCCCCCTTAAACAGTTATATTTCAGAAGAAACAAAGAAAGTGCACAACCCCTCCCTTGGGTGAAGGAAAGGGGTTGCAGTGTAGATTCAGAAAAACAATGTTCAAATAAGAAACTGAAAAGCAAAACAACTTCAGTTGGAAGGAAGAAGAAATCAAAGTGGCAGACAAGCAAAAGAAATGTGCATATTATTGAGAAATATTACCATTTTTAAAATATCTGAGCAATACTAAACCGGTATTATGCTTGTTGTAAATGGGAGGGAATGCAATGAACAATTAATTAGGCAGAACGTGTTCTGATTTAAGTAGAATTTTTCTCCTGGGAAGATTAGGTTTAGAAACAGGCTTTGAACTTGCTAAATAGTGCTACAGTATTTCTATGGGACCAGGGCTCCATGAAGCCGTTATAGCTGCTTTAAGTTTAAGGTTCTGTGACCACCCTTGCCTTCATGTGAGCAAACATGCAACTAGGAATGCAGCATGGACTTTCAGAGCCAGAGTTCCTCTCTAGTCTCTTCCTCTATACGTGTATGGACGCAATGTATCTACCTGAAAATGCAGTTACTAATACATAAACAGTGGCTGTTTGAAGAAATAAAAATAACCTAAATAATGTTTCTTGTGGAATACCTGGCATATAGTAGCTAGAAAATAAATATTTTTCTTGTAACAGCGGTCATGGCTTCTTCTCCTAGCTAATATAATTGTCATTTATTTGTAATAAAGCCATATTTTAGCAGCCAATTTTCATATTAAAGAGAATATGAAAGAATACGTTGTGTATAATTGTATAATGAAAGTTGCAAAAAGCAGCATGATAAGTGTCCTCATCTGCCACTTGCAAATTGCTTGTGTAATTCCGTATGTGTTTCTCAAGATTTTGGTGTTTGTTTGTGCACCTCACTTGCTCCTTTTTAGCGGTTCTGAGAGGGCTGGATATGAGGCACTACAGACTATTTCTCCACAGCAAACTGGTCCATGGGAAGGAAATAAGCCACCTTCCTAGCAGCATTATGCTAGTGTGTATTAAATTTAAGATGCAGAAAGTTGGAGAAATCTGATATATATAGGGGTCCTCAAAAGGAACTGGAATTATTTTTCAAAGTCATGTATTGAAAATTTTAAAGAAAACAACCTTATCACCTTCAGAGTACTCTCCATTACACTTAATACATTTGTCAAATCTGCAATTCCATTCTAGGAAACATTTGTCAAACATCTGTTTGGATGGCTGGCAGCACCTCCCTTGTTTCTCCTTCACCTCTTCTGTCTTTACATTGCTGTCCTTTCATCCCCCTCTCCATTCATGAAGCAATAGAAGTCACCCAGAGTGAGGTCAGGGGAATAAGGTGGTTGGGGGCAAGAGAGTCATGCTGTTTCTTGCCAAGAATGGGCGCACAGAGATGGCAGCGTGAGCTGGCGCATTGTGGTAGCAAAACCAAATCAGGCCTTTTTTGTCACACACTGTTATGCAATCTTTTCATAACCTCTAAATAGAAAGCTAGATTAACTGTCTGACCTGATGGATTGAACTCCAAATTCGTGATCTACCTTAGATAAACAAAGCAAAACAAGAAAAACCCCACAAATGAGCATCTTCATGATCTTTGATTTCACTTGATGATATATATATATCATATATATATATATATTTGGCACATATAAGATGGCATCCTCCACTGGCTTGATTAATGTTTGCTCTTGAGATTGTAAGAATTGCACCATGTCTCCACACCAGTAATGACCTTGGGGTGGGGACTGTCTGGGTCGCTTCTGAGCTGTTCTTTCCAGGCCACAGCATGTTCCTACTGTACACTCTTTTTCCTGGCCAGTCAGCCCCCGTGGCACAAAAGCTGCAGTTACCCTTCCGTTCCCACATCTTCCACTAAAATCCACTGAATCAAGCAAGCTCCAAGAAAGTCGAGATAACGTCCCTATCTTTTTAATGAGCTGTCGTTAGACTTCGAACACAAATTTACCTTTCCGTCTGTTCGGGGAGTTGATGGACATCCAGAATGTGGTTTGTCATCTATTGACATTCTGTCTTTTTTTGAAATGAGAAAAAGACTCACACACTGGATCCCCCCCCCCACCCCCATAGTGTTGTCCTTGTAAACGGTGTCCAACATCCCATCAGGTTCTGCGGCATTTTTTTCCCAGCAGGAAACAAAAAATCACAGTGGCATCTTTTCTCTGAAATTGGCCATCACAACAAATGAGGTTCAAGTGAAACTGCATTTACAAAAAAAATCACTTTGCCCAGAGAAAACCTTCCCAGGCAATGCCTCTGGGTGCTAAGTCAGGTCAAGTTGCTAGAGGCTCTGAGTCCATGCATGTGGGTCATGAGATAAGAGGCAAAGGAAACAGCTAGCTGCAGCGTCCCACCACCAAGTAGATAATGAAGGGCGACCATCTCCAAGTATGACGGCCAAAATTTTTCAGAACAGAATTAAAGGAGCTGGGAGGAGTAGGTCAGGTCTGAACCAAGGTTAGACATTCGAGTTATTGAAATAGCCATTAATTGAGAATACACCATTTAATTTAAGAAAATATATATCAAATCTAATGGAAAATATCTGTTTATGATAATCATTTAGCTCACATTGATGGAAGCAACTTTATTCTATTGACCTGAATTTTCTTTCTCCAATTAAGACCATTGAGAGCACGCTTATAATACAGATTTCTCAACATAGTCTCTAAAAATACATTCTACATGACAATAGTGACTAGTTATTAGTATTTGCTTTAGCCATCATATAAGCCAAAATAAGATGGATATTATATATTAATAAAACATCAATGCTGAAGAGTTGAAAATGGGCTTAATACAAGATCATGATGGACTATTGTTGTTCACCATTTTGACTTATTCAGTATACATCTCTCTACATATATATGCATTCCTCATGAAACGCATAGTCACTAATTCTGTGACATAATAGAAATAATAGCATACATAATTCCTCTCCTGGAATATAATTTCTTTTGCAGTCTATATTTAAAATACCACCTCAAGAACATAAAAAAAATCTAATCACAATGACTACTAATAGGAATTAATATTTCCTTATGAGTTGTTTTGTTTCATATTTTTGCCTTTACAAATTTATTTCTATAAGGAAGCTAGGAGCCAGGATCACCAATTGCTCCCTTTACTATAGCACTGGAAAATGTTCGCTTCTGAGGACAGAGCTACATTTCTCAATATGTTTAAAGAGTCCTAGCGGCATCATAGAGAAGGGCTAGGCTGCTGATCGATACGGAGGCATTTCTAACTGCTCAACCAGTTCATGGGAGAAAGATGTTGTAGTCTGATTCTATAAAAAGGACAGTGTTGGAAACTCTATGGAGTCATTTTACTCTGTCCTATCGGGCTGATAGGAGTTGGAACTGGCACAACAGCAATATGTTTAATGCTTGTACTTGCTCAGTGCATCCCTCAAGTATGAGAGCTGGAAAGGAATGACTTTCTGACATGAATCAGTCATTATCCCTTCCTGGATCTCAACTTCATGTGTTAGCATCAACTTCTAGTTAAGGGCGGGGGGTGGGTGGGGAGCAACTAGGCTGGACCTGAAGTAAAATAAAGAAGGTCAAGGAAAAGAATTCGATCCATGCTTGTAGGCTGCTTCTGCTGATGAGGGAGAGTTGCTGAAGACAGAGAGACTTTCCAAAAGCACTGGGCAGATTGCTCTGAGCTTTGGGAACAGGTTTCAAACATGCACTTCTACTGAATAGTTGACCAGTTCAGCTTATTGATCCCTGATCTCTTTTGTCGGAGAAGCTGGGTCAGTGAGAGTAGAGAAAGATCAGCCCTCGGACCTGAACTGGTGAGAGCGAGAGGAGGAGGACTGGTTTCTCTGGGTGAGATCATGTGATTTTATATGATCGCTTTTCTTGATAAACAGATCATAAAATACCAATGGTTTCCTCTTCTAAAAAGTAAACCATATTTATAATAAACATTCAACAAAATGTAAAAATAACACCTTACTATGTCTTCTTCAGGCGTGTATGCCTAACACCGGTTAGACCCTTGGAGCCCGTATATATTGGGCAAAAAGAGGCAGGCGCTCAGGGAGCTGGAGTGACCCTCCGACTGGACAAATAGACTCCAGCACAGGAACAACTCTGAGGATGGTGCCGGACTGGCCAGGGTTTTGTTCTGTTGTGCGTGAGGTCACTGTGAGTATCAACAATGGTCAAAAGTCAAGTAAACAGAATATTTGGGTTGCATGATTGTATTATATATTATACCTAAAATATCATTTTTAAAAGAGTAAAAATATAAACAAAAAACCATCTCAAAAGGAACCATCAGAACCACTATTGTCTGTAATATATATGTATAGTAATTTCATTTTCTGCTTCCAGTGCTAGGAGGATCTTTTTATTCAGATAAATTTCTCTTGAAAGATGTTTAGCCACTTAATAAAGTGTGCCAATCCCTATGAATTTATCTCCTACTCTTTTTCCACTAAAACCTTAGGCTTTGATTCTTGCCTCCTATTGGGCAAGTGTGTAGATTATTCATATTATTTTGTTATTGCACAAAAGATGTTTCTGCACTGAAAATAAAATGCTCAGAACGATTTTACCACTACAATACAGGACTGTAGTTAGGGACTCTTATATCTACTTAGCTACTTAGATTCTTCGGAGCTAAATCATAATAATGATTCCTTTAATGCCTAAGATGTTGTATAAAATATGGGCAGCTTTCAAGCATGATAACTTTTACAGACATGTGCCCAAATTTTATGCCAATAAAATTCTTGAGCAACCAGAATATAAACAAAATAAGACCAGAAAAATAGATAATTATGTAAAGCATATATTCAAAATATCTCCAGATTTAAATTTCTTTAGACTCTGAGGCCACTCAGAATCTTCCATGTTGAAGCCTTATCTTAGGGGCTATTCTTGGAGAATTTCTAGAAGAGGAACATTGGCTTCAAGATATTTTTTGTTCAGTTTTAAATAGGTGTTCATCTTTAAATAGGGATTTTTAAAAGTTATGTTTTTACTTTTCATTGTGATTTGGGTGAAAAGTGACGGAAAGAACGGGCTCCACCAGGATCAGGACTGTAAGAGTGATGTCGGACTGAGTGGGGTTCACACTGTTGTCTATAGAGTCGCTGTGAGTGTAAATCAACTGCATGGCCCCTAACAACTATTGACAGGAGAACCCAGCACAACAATTGTGGCCAGTAATTTTTTAAATAATGACTTAGCTATTTTTTGTTAAACTTTCAAGAGAGGTAAAATCCATCAATTCCTTTTCATCTACGTAAGAGCCCCAATTAACACAACCTGAATGATTTTAGTAATCACAAACAAGAAACAGGATCAGGTATTATATAGTTGTCCATGACAGATATACCAACCAAATGCTATTTGTAACCATGAGCGATGTTGGGAATAAAATGCCATAATAAATATACAAAGATACTTGTCTAAAGAAAAACCAATGGTTTTGCATCTTATACATTTTTCATTGTTTTTTAAATGTAGGTTTGTGGTAGTTAGGGATTATGTCAACTAGACACTCCCGACTAGGGGTGGAGTCAAGCCTGTCAATAAAGTCACAGCCTGATGATACCTTCTTGATGTCATAATTCTTTTAAATAAGAGTGAGGGACTTCAGGAACTGTGCTTGCTCTTCCACTTCACCTTCTTCCTGTTGGGACTCATGGGGACTCTGCCACCAGGGGTGGCCCTGCATGGGCTGCCTAAACCTGAGAGCTGTGAGCACCCTGCCCTGTTTCCAACAACCTTGGTTCCACAAGGCTCAGCATCCAACAGCCTGTGATTTTCCTGATTCACTATTCTTCATCACTAGGATGAATCTATGTGATTTTGAAGAGAGATTTATGGACTAGCATCAGACTTATGGAATTGAGTTAGACTGGTCTGGGATGACTTCTTGATATGTAATTACTTTTTGACATAAAGCTCTTTCTTATACATAAATGAGTGCTACTGGATTTGTTTCTCTAGAATAGCCTGCCTAACATGAGATTGCTCATTTCCTGGAGAGTAATCAATAAAATTACCAAATAACTTCCTAAACTACAATCAATCAGTCAACTGCTCTCTCTGTTAGATATGTGTGTGTGTACACACAAGGGGGGAAAATCTCCATAGTGCAGAGCTTTTGTAGTATGCATTTTTCCCACTAGGAAAACATTGAGCAACTCACTCTGAGTTAGTGTATCCAGTGGCTTCACCTAGGAAGGGTCTCTGCTCACAGTGAATATTTTTTCGTAAAAGCACTTTCACTCCGGCCTCGTTTTTTATAACGGCAAATTCAAGAGAACAATATGAGGCTATGGAATTTTATTTCCTGCTCAGGAAAAATGCCACAGAAACTGTTGTGATGTTAAACACAGCTTATAAGGACAGCACTATAGGAAAAACTCGTGTATGAATGGTTTTCTCATTTCAAAAAAGGTGAAGTCTCGATTGATGACAAACCTCATTTTGATGTCCATCAACTTACCAAATGGATGAAAATACCTTGTAATACCTTTGGAGTTCATTCCATCAGCTCAGCCTGTTAATCAAGCTTTCTATTTAGAGGTTCTTAAAATATTCCCTAACAGTGTGTGTGGTAGTCAACTAATCTGGTGTCAATTTAAGGATTAAGAGTGTAGGGATGGAGTCTAGGCTGTCAATTTGGAGATAGCCAATGAGACTTCAGTGTGGGCATGGCCTTCTCCTGAGAATTCTGGGAAATTTGGTACTTCCTCCTTGGAGGCAGAAGACACCTCTGCTACTCCCTGGGAGACATTGCAGAAGACATGCCACATGGACGCAACCAGACCTTGGAATCTGGAGAAGCCACAGAGAGACCCCTGCCAGCACTGAGATGCTTACAACGCCACTGGACCCAAAGACTTGTTATCATCCTGCATTTGGCTTCATTACATGGGTTTTGTGAGCTTGAAGAGGACTTTACAGATTGATATCAGACATATGGACTAATATTAGACTTATGGCCTTGATCTGGACCAGGCTGAGATGTTTTCTCAATGTTCACTTGCTCTCGTATATAAATCTCTTTCTTATACACATGTGTGTCCATGGATTTGTTTTCTCTAGTCTATACAGACTAACACAGTGTGTGACAAAAAAGGTCTGACTTGTGGCAGACAGGGGACTGGTTTTGCCACCACAACAATGCAACTGCTCACACAGCCATCTCAGTAAGCCAATTTTTGGGGAAAACTAGCATGCCTCTCTTGTCCCATGCACCTGACTCACCTGACTTTGCTCTGTAGGACTTATTTTTGTTTCACGAATGATAGGACAGCAATTTGATGACACAGAAGATGGGAAGAAAAATACAAGGAAGGTGCTGCCAACCATCCAAACAGATGAGTTTGACAAATGTTTCCAAGAAGGGAATTGCAGAGTTGACAAATGTATTAAGTATAATGGAGAGTACTCTGAAGGTGATAAGGTTGTTTTGTAAAAAAAAAATAATAATAATACATATCTTAAAAATATCCATTTTGGGGAGGGGAATAATCCCTCCTATGCTTATTAAAGCCATCTACTTGTATTATTTCTCTTATAGAATCAGTAGATAACTAAGATAATCATAAAATGTAAGAGTTGGAAGACAAATTAGACAGGGAAGTGGCAGTTGGTTGCTTTTCTTATGAATGAAAACAAGAATGAAGTGAAATGAACTTAAACTATTATATAATTTCATATGGACATATGGAGGCCCATTCTGGCTATTAGAATGATAAAATCTCCAGGTGAATTTCTAATACTGAAACAGGCATAAAAATAATTAACAGTTCTCTTGAATGAGTACCTACAATATTCATTCTAGAAGACTGTGAATGAATCTGATAATTTCTCAACCTTCTCTCTGGCAGTAGGTTTTTAGGGAAGATCAGAATTTCTGAATTTGGAGGATTGCATAAATAAAGAGATGGCTTTCTCATACAATCAAGCATTTAAAGAGATAACTGTGATAACTAACTAACATATTTGTTATGTTAAAATATGATAAAATGGTTGAGACTAGATTCAGGAGATGCTTGAAAGGAAAGAGGATATCGCCAACTAATCATCAGGTACAATGATTTTAAGTCTTTGAAGGGCTCTTTCTACGTGTTTACGTACTTAGCTGAGTGGCATTTGGGGCCAGAAATAGATTTTTTTCCCCTAACATCAGCAGAGAGGCAGAAATTACCATCTCCAGTCCAATTCCTTTCTCCTGCTGCTCCAAGGAGCATTTTATAAATGAGTCCCTTCATGAGTCCAGTGTTCTTATCCACTATCCACTTAACCACACATGGGCAGCATGGAGCGCTTCCATCTGCTATGCCCATGCAAGGGGCGATGCCTGCAGCATTCCAGCTGGCCTCTCTGAAGCCAACTCTTCAACTCTGTTTCCAGATGGGAAGTACTGGTGCTTAAAGAAATGTTCATGAAATATGGTAAGTCTTTAAGGTATCCTTTTGAATTCAAATTATTACTTCCTAGAGACAGGAAATAATAAAGTTTAAAAGACTGGGCCTTTCAGATATGTAGCACTGGTAACAAAGGTCACAGAGCTGTATTTAAAAGCTAACTGTGACCCTCAGTCTGGGAGCTCTGTGCTTCGGGTGAGGGAGTAACACGATTCCTCTGTTTCCTCATCTATACAATTAAGGAAATGGGCAAGAACATTAGACTCTCGGTTCCTTTCCCTACTCATCACTAAAGAATTTGCCATAGTATGGTGGCTTCCATCTTTCTGTGATATAGAAGCTATGCTACCAGTATTTCAGATACCAGCAGGATCACTCAGCATCAGCATGTTTCTGCAGAGCTTTCAGACGACAATGGACTACGACAAAAGACTTGATACTATACTGCCCAAAATTAGCTGAGGAGAACTTTATGGATGAGAGCAGAACATTGCCCAATTCACTTTCTTTGGACATATGGTTCGGAGGAATTATTATTGGAGGTGGACATCATGCTGGGTGAAGGAGCGTGGGTAGAAGAAGGGTCTCCGGAATTCTTGGTGAGAAGGATGGGTACCAGAGTCACAGCAATGGACTCAAACATACTGGTGACCATGAGGGTGACACAGAACTGGGCAAGGGGATTCTGATGTGCACGTAGCTACCTGTCAGAGGCATCTCAATGGCAGTTCTATTTACTACCAATGTATCAATCAATCATCTACCTAGCTATCTGCCTACCTACCTATCAATGTATCTTAATATGTTCCCTTTCAGTGAGCAGCCTACATTTTACCAGAACTTTTTCATAGCACAATGGGTCCAGGGACAAGTGAAAGGAGGCCCAATGAGTGAGGACACCCTCGCATCAATTTCCAGAGTTCCTTTTTTTATCCTTGTGATAGCTCATTGCCCAGGTATCTTATTTCAGTCTGGGAGCAAAATACTGCATAAGAAAAAAGAAGCCTTAGAATTGCTACTAATGTTAAAGGGTTTGGCATCCTGGCTCTTCCTGGAGATGGTTTGCTGTGAGGGCTCATGTTGAGGAATGTCCAAATGACTAATGATTTCATGCCTTTGTGTTTCAGACTTACCCATGCTAAAGGCCAGAAAGGCACATGTTATTTAAATTATTTCTTCAATAAATATTTATTGATAACCTACTACGGCCTAGATTCTTTAAGAAGAGAGTTAATCAAGCTTTTCTGTGGAAATGTTTTTTTCTATTCCAAGTTTTATCTTTTTAAACTAAATTAATAATATAGTCTCATTTATCTAGTTATAAGGAAATCTCAATGACTTGATTATAATTAGCCATTTTGACCATGTAAGCATGGTAGCATCCAATTTTTAAAATTCTATTTAGCACATGATTCTACTTGTCTGTCAGTCTGTCCTAATGTGGTGACTTGTGTGTTGCTACGGTGCTGGAAGCTCTGTCACTGGTTTCCAAATGCCAGTAGGGTTAACCAAAATACAAAGGTGTCAGCAGAACTTCCAGACTAAGAGGAAAAAGCCACTGAAACCTTATGCATAGCTTGTAAACGTTTTCAAATAGTGAAAGCCTACACAAAGGCAGCAGAACATTGTCAGAGATACTGCCGGCAGACGGACCGTTCAGGTCCAAGGGCACTCGAAAGGCAACTGAAGAAAAGATCATTTCTTGGAGGGGAGTTGACCATAGTGACATGGGTCCAGTGAAGCCTGTGGGAGTGGATCCTTCTGAGTCTTCGTTTGCTGATGGGGTTTGACTCAAGTAACAGCTGCAAAAATCTTCAAATGATTGGAAGGTGGATTTTGTAATGTATGAATTTAGGAAAATTGGCAGTGGTCAAAAATTAAATGGAATACATGGAGATTGATATCACAGGCATTAGTGAGCTGAAATGATTGATATTTTCCATTCTTAATCAGAAAACCATATGGTTTACTATGCACAATCAATAGGAATGGCATGGCATTCATTGTCAGAAAGTATCTTCTTAAATTCATCATGAAGTACAATGCTAACTGTGATCAGATTATATCTATCCATTCTCAAGGAAATCCAATCAATGCAACTATTATTCAAATTTATGCACTGACCACGAAAGCTCCTGATAAAGATACTAATGAATGCTACCAATGACTTCAGTAGGAAATTGATCAAAGATGCAATTAAGATGCATTAATAGTTATTGGTAATGCAATGCAGAGGTGAGAAACAAGGAGTAAGGAGCAGTAGTTGGAAAATGTGAACTCGGTGATAGAAAAGAAGCTGGGTATTGCATGACAGAATTTATAAAACCAGCAGTTTGTTCCTAGCAAATATCTTTTTCAACACCACAAAAGGTGGCTATGTGCCTGAACTTCCCAGGTGGAATACACAGAAATCAAATTGAGTACATCTTTGGGAAGATACAATGGAGAAACCCAAAATCCACAGCTAAAAGCAGATCAGGAGCTGACTGTGGAGCTGACCATCATTTGCTCATGTGCAAGTTCAGGTTAAAGCTGAAGAAAATTAGAACAATTCCACAGGAGCCAAAATATGACCTTGGGTCTGTCCCACTTGAATATCAAGGGCAGATTTGATGTACTGGACACTAATGACAGAAGACTTGATCAACTACAGGAGAACATCAAGATCATCATCCGTGAAGAATGAAAAAGGTCATTAAAAAGCATGAGTGAAAGAAAAGATCAAAGTGGATGTCAGAAGAGACTTTGAAACTTGCTATTAATCATAGAGTGCCTAAAGCAAATGGAAGGCAGAATGAAGTTAGAAGCTGAATAAAAAACTTGAAAGGGCAGCTTGAGGAGATAAAGCCAAATATTACCATGCTATGTGCGAGGACCTAGAATAGGAAAACCATATGTCAAACATATCTGAAACTTGCAGAACTCGAGGAAATTTCAAGCCCCAAATAGCAATTTTGAAAGAGTCCATAGGCAAAATAGTGAATGATGCAGGAAGCATCAAGAGAAAATGAAAAGAATACACAGTCACTGTACTAAAAATTCTAGTAAACAGTACACCATTTCAGGAGGTACCAATATGAGCAAGAACCTATAGTGCTGAAGGAAGAAGTTCAAACTTCACTAAATGCATTAGGCAAAAACAAGGCTCCAGACATTGATGGAATACCCATTGAAATGTTTCAGAAAACTGAAGAAGCACGGGAAACACTCACTCATTTATGCTAGGACATTTGGAAGACTGCTACCTGACTAACTGTCTGGAAGACATATATATTTGTTCCCATTCCAAAGAAGACGACCCAACAGAATACTCAAGCTATAGAATGATCTAATTGGTATCACACACAAATAAAATTTTGCTTAAGATCATACAACAATTGTTTTGACATTAAATGGACAGGGAACTGACAGATGTTCAGGCCTGATTCAGAAGAGGGTGTGGATCAAAGCATATCATTACTGATGTCAGATGGATTTTCACTCAAAATGGAGAATACCAGAAAGATTTTTACTTGTGTTTCATTAACTATGCAAAGGCATTTAACTGTATGGACCATCATAAACTGGATAACCTTGAAAAGAACAGGAATTCCAGAATGCTTCATTGGGCACATGGTGAACTTGTACATGGATCGAGAGGCAGTTATGTGCGTGGGACAAGGGAATACTGCATGTTTTAAAATCAGGAATGGTATGCCTCAGGGTTGTGTCCTCTCACCAGACTTGTTCAATGTATATGCTGAGCAAATCATCAGAGAAGCAGGACTGTATGAAGAACAGTGTGCCATCAGGATTGGAGGATACAACATTTCTTACTGAAAATGGGAAGGGATTGAAGCACTTTCTGATTAAGATCAAGCACTGTAACCTTCAGAATGGTTTACAACTCAATGTAAGGAAGCCAAAAATCCTTCAAATTGGACCAATAGGTAACATCATGATAAATGGAGAACAGTTGTCAAAGATTTTCTCTACTTGGATCTGCAATCAATGCTCGTGGAAGCAGTTAAGAAATTGAAAGATGTATTGCATTAGATAAATCTCCTGTACAAGAAAGACCTTCTTAAAGTGTTAAAAAGCAAGGATGTTATTTTGAGGATAAGGTGCAACTGACTCAGGCCATGGTATTCTTCACTGAATCCTATGCAGGTAAAATTTGGACATTGCGTAAGGAAGACTCTCAAAGAAACGATGTATTTTAATCGTGGTGCTGGGAAAGAATATGGAAATTATTATGGACCGCTAAAAGGACAAAGTATTCTGTACTAGAAGAAGTAAGGCCAGAGTGCTCCTCAGAGGCAAGGGTGGCAAGAGTTTGTCTTATAGTTTTTGGACATATTGTCAGGACAGACCAGTTCCTGGAAAAGGCTATCATGTTTGGTAAAGTGTTGGGTCAGCGAAAAAGTGGGAGGCCCTGGATAAGATGGATTGACACAGTGGCTCCAGATGGGCTGAGGCTCAGGAACAATGGTGAGCATGGCACAGGGCTGTGCAGGCTTTCCCTCCATTGTGTATATGTTACTATGGATTGGAGCCAACTCAATGGCACTTAACAACAACAACAACAACAACAACAACAACAACATAATTCTACTTATTGTGAGAATTAACTGCTTCCATACTTTTCTATTCTACAACATACTACGTCTTTTGGGGGGTGGGGAATGTTTAATACCCACATGTGATAAAGCTGAATAACTATTTAAGAAATACGTGCCAACTAATATGAGCTAATACTTAATGATTTCTTGTCATATGTTAAGAATAGTTCTGTCTTTTATGTTGACTGACTCATTTAATGCATATTGTGACTCTCATATCCCACTGCCCTCCAGTTGTTTCTGACTTATAGTGACCCTATAGGGCAGAGTGGACGTGCCCTTGTAGGTTTCTGAGACTACAAATCTTTACAGGAGTAGAAACCCTCATTTTTCTACCTCGGAGTAGGCTGGTTGAACTACTGACCTTGTATTATGCAGCCCAATATGTGACTAACTATGCCACTAGGGCTTTCACATAGGCACCATTATTCTCATACCTTTATAGATGAGGAAACTGAGGCTCAGAGAGTTTCAGCAACTTAGTGAAAGTTATACACCAATTAGAGTGCCTGCAGCCTTACACACTATACTCTGTTGTCTCTCATCTGTAGGAATAAATCATCAGTGATTCATATAAATTGGTGGAAAAATAAGTACATATCATTAGCTATATTTTTAAAGAATTTCAGTGACAGGTTTTGGCTAGAAATATGACTGACATTCACAACCCTGCATAATTCTGTGACCTATTTCCCCATTTGGTGGCTTGTTAATGCAGTCAATGCTTCAATCATTATCCTTGCACAAATCCCTGGCTGACTTGGCAGTAAAGTGACTCACTGGATAAATTGGAAGGCCAGAGTCCTCTCCGTGTGCTCCTTATTAACAATCAAAGGGAATACGAAAGGTGACTGTAATGAGTGCAAGGCGGTGGTCCTAGATTGTTTTGCCATAGGGGCTCACTCATCACCATGGCAGCAGTGCACCCATCGACTCAGGCATAGGAACAACTGTGAGGATGCGAGACGTACAGGAAAAACAATCACTCTAACTTGTGGAATATTTACTATCGCATGCAAATGACGGAGCGTTTTCACTGTTGGTGTATATGGCACTGGGGAATTTTGCATGAGCGCACACATGCACCTACACACACAGATAGATTGTCCCCTAAAATTTATCGAAAACATATCTAGCCCAGGAATTGTCATCTGAATCTGTAATGTGTGTCAATATTCCATTTTTGTGTTGTTATGTGTTGCCAGCCAGTTCTGATTCATGCACCTTACGTATAACAGAGCGAAGTGCTGTTCCATCCTCGGTATTGTTAGGTTTGGATCCATTATCGCATCCACCATGCCAATCCATCTTGTTCAGCTTCTTCCTCTTTTAAGATTCTTCCTGCCTTATTAAGAATTATGTTTGTTAGGCAAAATTCTCTAGATAAACAAAACCAGGACATTTATGATTATAGATAGATAGATGATAGATATTTTATATAGTGTGAAGGAATATAATGGCTAATTAGTTCGCAGAGCAATACAGAGGACTCAATTCAATTCACTTTTGTGGAATAGTTAATATACTGATTGTCTTTCAACTCACGTATGCTGCTGGTCCAAGGTCAAGGAAGCAGACAAGGGAGTCTGTCCTCAGACCATAGAGGCAGAGTTGCCTGTAGGCAGCAGATTCAGGATGGGGCAAAAAGAGTCAGCTGGCGGGGAGTAGCTAAACAGGCCCCAATGGGGTCTCAAACTCCATCAATGTACCACGTGAACACAATCCACCAACAGTGTGGCGAAGCAGCTTTTGAAGGACCAACATGATCCATGGGTTGGGTCATCCCACAGGTAGTGCAGCACACGGTTGAGTAAAAGAACTAGCTTAAGCAGCAGCATGTTGGTCTTATTGCCAGGGAATAAGAGATAAGTTTGTCGGCCTTGGAAAGCCATTTATCTCATCACCTTCCAATCAAGCTGTGATTACACTCTACCCACATGTTCCTATGGAGGCAGAGTTGGCACAATAAACCTAACTATTACAGTTCATCCCTTGCCAACTTGGCACTATGTCTTAGTCCGGGTAGACTAGAGAAACACATTCATAGACACACTCATATGTGTATAGGAAAGAGCTTTATGTCCAAGAGCAATTGAATATTGAGAATATTGAGAAAAAATCCCAGCCCAGTCCAGATCAAGTCTACACGTCTTCTCCATCTCCCAGGTTGCATCAGTGTAGGTCTGTGTGGCTTCTCTCAGGGAGTGAGCAAAGAGACAGAGTGTCTCCCACTTCCAAGGAGGCATACCGGAGTTCCCAGAATCCTCAGGAGAAGGCTCTGCCCACACAGAGGCCTCATTGGCTATATCTTGTTTGACAGACTAGACCCCACCTCTTCACTCTTAATCCTCTCAAGTCCCAAATTGACAGCAGATTATGTAATGACCAGGCACTAGTACACAATTCTTTCACCATACATAATTTCCAGATACTAATGAAATTATGCTTTTACCCAATATCATATAGCTAGCATACATATAAATGAAAACACACTAAACCTATTTGTATCTGGTATATGTGAACAAGGGAAATATATTCAATAAGCACACATAAATAAGAAATAATGACAATAGCAAACCTCGCCTTTGCAATTAATCATGTGGTATAACTGATAGGTAAAAGTACCTTCTTCCACTACCCATTCTGTATTTCCTTTGCTCTCTGCCAGCATCTCAGCTGGCTGTGGTTCTTTTCTTGGTGGGGTGACCAAGACCTTCATTCTTGAGGAGTCTGGGTCATTAGCCATCCTGTCTGGATTTGGTTCCTCTAGGTTACCACTTACTTTTAGCACAGGGCATGGTAGTCCTGAGAGACAACCTAGAGAATCTCCTGGATTCCAGACATATTCTTCTTTACCTCCATTATGTAGCACCAGTCCAATTTCTCCTTCTTAATGAGGATCAATCACACCACTCAGTACAATGACACCCTTTATTATCTGTTGATTCAAACTCACGACGAGCTCCAAGTGGCCAGGGGGGAAATCTTAGCTGCCAGTCCAGTGGAATCAGTGCTGTGCTTCCAGGTGGGAGAGTTCCTTCCTTCAGAACTAGGACCTCCAGGCCTGAAGAGCACAGGGTTGCTGGGATGGGAAGCAAAAGTGCTGCAAGTGGATCACTAGGAGTAATAGTGAGTGGTACCACTCTCATTTCCACTTCTTGGCTCCTGGACCCATAAATTCTGGCTATTGGAGACATGGCACCAGATATTCATCACTGATTAAGAGCATATCCAGCCTCCTGGAGGCCATTTCCCTAGTCTTGCAAGGTGTTGTCATCCATCTGGCACTGTATTTGTGTTTTTAGGAGGACATTCCATCGTAATATCAAGCGGGTTACTTCAGGATGACGAGGAACATGGTACGACCAGTGGATTCCATGAGCATGAGCCCACTGACAAACTTCATTTTGTATGAAGTGAGTTCCTTGATCTGAAGCAAGGGTATGTAGGATGCCATGCTGTTGGATAAGGCATTCTGTAAGTCCATGAACGATAGTTTTGGCAGAGGCATTGTGTGCAGGGAAGGCAAATCCATATCCTGAATAGGTGTCAATTCCAGTAGGAACAAAAGGCTGCTTCCTCCATGAGAGAAGTAGTCTTATGTAATCAACCTACTAGTTGATCTCCCCCAAAATGGTCCCATATTTTGGACTCACTGTTAGCTTCTGCTGCCGGAAGATGGGGCACGCAGCAGTGGTAGTGGCCGAGTCAGCCTGGGGAGTGGAAGACCATGTTGTTGAACCCATGCATAACCTCCATCCCAGTCACCATGTCCACTTTGTTGATGTGCCCATTAGGCAATGACAAGTGTGGAGACAGAAAGAGCAGGACTTGTATCCACAGTATGTGTCATCTTATCCACTTGATGGCTAAAATCCCCCTCTTCCGAGGTAACCCTTTAGTGAGCATTCACATGAGACATGATTATGTTTACTTTCTTGGCCCTTTCAGAGAGGTCTATCTACAAACCTCTTCCCCACACCTGCTTGTCACCACTTTTCCAATCATGTTCCTTCAAATGCCATGACCACCCAGCCAAACCATTAGCCGCTGCCCATGAATCAGTATACAGTCTCACATCTGGTCATTTATCCTTCCAGGAAAACTGAATGGCCAGGTTCACTGCTCAAAGTTCTTCCCATTGGGAGGATTTCTCTTCATTACTGTCCTTCGGAAAGATCCCAGAAAGGGACTGTAGTGCTGCTGTCATCCACTTATAAGTGGCACCTGCTTATTGTGCAGAGCCATCAGTAAACCAAGCATGAATTTCTGTTACTCAGTCGACTTATCATAAGGAACTCCCCAGGAGGCCATAGGTGCAGACTGGGAGAAGGAAGGTATTGTGACAGGAGTGCAGACTGTAGGTATTTGGGCCACTTCTTCTTACAGCTTACTTGTACCTTTAGGTCCTGATCTAGCCTGATCTCGTATATACCACTTCCATTTAACCACGCAGTGCAGCTGTTTATATCCAACTTTATGACTCTGTGGCTCAGACAATATGCAGTTCATGATGGGCAATTCAGGCCACTTGGTGACCTGGTGGCCCATGGTGAGGTGTTCAGTCTCCATTAAAACCCAGTAACAGA